>NC_047548.1:793246-882972 GCF_012275295.1 Melopsittacus undulatus | reverse complement strand
CACTCTAGTGTCTCTATGGGGTCTCTATGGGGTCTTTTTCGGGTCTTTATGGTGTCTCTATGGGGTCTCTATGGTATCTCTATAGTGTCTCTATGCTGTCTCTCTATGGAGCCTCTATGGTGTCTCTATGGGGTATTTATGGCGTCTCTATGGCATCTCTATTTTATCTCTATGGTGTCTCTATGGTGTTTCTATGGCGTCTCTATGCGTTTTTTTGGTGTCTCTATGGTATCTCTCTATGATGTCTCTATGGTATATCTGAGGTGTCTCTATGGGGCCTCTATGGTGTCTCTATGGTATCTCTATGGTGTCTCCATGGGGTCTCTATGGGGTCTCTATGGTGTCACAATTGTATATCTATGATGCCTCTACGGTGTCTCTATGGTATCTCTATGGTGTCTCTATGGTGTCTCTATGGTATCTCTCTATGGTGTTTCTATGGTATATCTATGGTGTCTCTATGGTATCTCTCTATGATGTCCCTATGCTATCTCTATGGTGTCTCTATGGTGTCTCTATGGTATCTCTATGCTGTCTCTATATGGTCTCTGTGGTGTCTCTATGGGGTCTCTATGGTGTCTCTATGGTGTCTCTAGTGTGTCTCTATGGTGTCTCTATGGGGTCTTTATGGTGTCTCTATGGGGTCTCTATGGTTTGTCTATGGTGTCTCTATGGTGTCACCATGGTATCTCAATGGTGTCTCTACGGTGTCTCTGTGGTGTCTCTATGGGGTCTCTATATGGTCTCTATGGTGTCTCTATGGGGTCTTTATAGTGTCTCTATCGTGTCTCTGCTGTCTCAATGGTGTCTCTATGGGGTCTTTATGGTGTCTCTATGGTGTCTCTATGGTTTGTCTATGCTGTCTCTATGGTGTCTCTATGGTTTATCTGTCGTGTCTCTATGGTATCTCTATGGGGTCTCTATGCTGTCACTATTACATATCCATGGTGCCCCTATGTTGTCTCTATGGTGTCTCTATGGTATCTCTCTATGATGTCACTAAGGTATCTCTATGGTGACTCTATGGTGACTCTGTGGTGTCTCTATGCGGTCTCTATGTTATCTCTCTATGGTGTCTCTATGGTATCTCTCTATGTTGTCTCTATCTTATCTCTATGGTGTCTCTATGGTATCTCCATGGTGTCTCTATGGTATCCCTATGGTGTCTCTATGGTGTCTCTATAGTATCTCTATGGTGTCTCTATGGTGCATTTATGGTATCTCTCTATGGTTTCTATATGGTATATCTATGGTGTCTCTATGGGGTCTCTATGGTGTCACTATTATATATCCATGGTGCCTCTATATTGTCTCTATGGTGTCTCTATGGTATCTATGATGTCACTATGGTATCTCTATGGTGTCTCTATGGTGTCTCTGTGGTGTCTCTGTGGTGTCTCTATGGGGTCTCTATGGGGTCTCTATGGTGCCACTATGGTTTCTCTGTGGTGACTCTATGCGGTCTCTATGGTGTCTCTATAGGGTCTCTATGGCGTCTCTATGGTGTCTCTATGGGGACTCTATGGTATCTCTATGGTGTCTCTATGGTGCCTCTATGGTGTCTCTATGGTGTTTCTATAGTGTTTCTATGGTGTCTCTATGGGGTCTTTATGGTGTCTCTATGGGGTTTCAATTTAACTCTATGTTGTCTCTATGGTGTTTCTATGGTGTCTCTATGGGGTCGTTATGTTGTCTCTATGGTGTTTCTATGGTGTCTCCATGGCGTCTCTGTCCTGTCTCTATGGTGTCTCTATGGTATCTCTCTGGTGTCTCTATGCTGTCTCTGTCGTGTCTCTATGGGGTCACTTTGGTATCTCTATGGTGCCTCAACGTTGCCTCTATGGTGTCTCTATGGTGTCTCTGTCGTGTCTCTATGGTGTCTCTGTGGTGCCTCTATGGTGTCTCTATTGTGTCTCCAATGTGTCCCTATGGTGTCTGTATGGTGCCTCTATGGTATCTCTATGCTGGCTGTATGCTGTCTCTATGGTTCCTCTTTGGTGTCTCTATGGTGTTTCTATGGTGTCTCTATTGGGTCTTTATAGTGTCTCTATGGGGTCTCTATTTTATATCTATGGTGTCTCTATGGTGTCTCTGTGCTGTCTGTATGGGGTTTCTATGGGGTCACTATGGTATCTCTCTATGGTGTCTCTGTGGCATCTCTATGGTGTCTCTATGGTGTCTCTATGGTATCTCTCTATGGTGTCTCTATCATCTCTCTATGGTGTCTCTATTGTGCCTCTATGGTGTCTCTATGGTATCTCAATGGTGCCTCTCTGGTGTCTCTATGGGGTCTCTGTCGGTTCTCTATGGTGTCTCTGTGGTGTCTCTATGGGGTCTCTATGGTGTCTCTATGTGGTCTTTATGGTGTCTCTATGGTGTCTCTATGGTGTGTCTATGGTGTCTCTATGGTATCTCTATGGTGTCTCTATGGTGTCTCTATGGTGCCTCCATGGTGTCTCTATGGTGTCTCTATTGTGTCTCCAATGTGTCCCTATGCTGTGACTATGGTGCCTCTATGGTGTCCCTATGCTGACTCTATGCTGTCTCTATGGTGTCTTTATGCTGTCTCTATGGTTCCTCTTTGGTGTCTCTATGGTGTTTCTATGGTGTCTGTATGGGGTTTCTATGGAGTCTCTATGGTATCTCTCTATGGTGTCTCTATGGCATCTCTATGGTGTCTCTATGGTATCACTGTATGGTGTCTCTATCGTATCTCTATGGTGTCTCTATTGTGCCTCTATGGTGTCTCTATGATATCTCCATGGTGTCTCTATGGTATCTCTATGGTGCCTCTATGGTGTCCCTATGGTGTCTCTATGGTATCTCTATGATGTCTCTATGGTTTCTCTTTTGTGTCTCCATGGTGTCTCTATCGTATCTCTATGGTGTCTCTATGGTATCTCTATGATGTCTCCATGGTTTCTCTTTGGTGTCTCCATGGTGTCTCTATGGTATCTCTATGGTATATCTATGGTGCCGCGGCCAGGTGGAGGGGAGAAAACACCGACACGATGTAGGTTCACAAAATGCTCCGTTTATTGATTACAAGGCTGCTCTTAATATACTGTCTTACACATGATCACGCATTACTTGATTGGCTGCTTCGCTTTGCCCACGAGGGATTCACGCTCCCCTTTACCTGCCCTGATTGGTTTCACACCTTCGCTTCAGCTTAGCGTTACATCATGCTTCTGCAATTACTGGCATCCTGTTATTGCATTCCTGTTTTGCTGATCTTGACACTTCTTCCTCTTTTAACCTGGGGTCATAAGTTCACTTTCTCACAGCTTGCTGTAGGCCTGTTCAAGCGCCCATGCTCGACCCCCAACACTATGGTTTCTCTATGTTATCTCTATGGTGTCTCTATGGGGTCTCTATGTGGTGTCTATGGGGTCTCTATGGTATCTCTATGGTGCCTCTATGGTGTCTCTGTGGTGTCTCTATGGTCTCTCTATGTTGCCTCTATGCTGTCTCTCTATGGTGTCTCTACGGTAACTGTATGGTGTCTCTATGGTATCTCTAAGCTGTCTCTATGGTATTTCTATGGTATCTCTTTTGCATCTCTATGGTGCCTCTATGCTGTCTCTATGGTGTCTCTATGGGGTCTTTATGGTGTGTCTATGGGGTCTCTATGGTGTCTCTATGGTTTCTCTATGGTATCTCTCTATGGTTTCTCTATGGTATCTCTCTATGGTGTCTCTATGGTGCCTCTATGTTATCTCTATGGTGTCTCTATGGTGTCTCTATGGTATCTATGATATCTCTATGGTGTCTCTATGGTGCCTCTATGGTGTCTCTATGGTGTCTCTATGGTATCTCTATGGTGTCTCTATGGGTTCTCTATGGTGTCTCTATGGTGCCTCTATGCTGTCTCTCTATGGTGTCTCTATGGTATCTCTATGGTGTCTCTATGGCATCTCTCTAAGATATCTCCATGGTGTCTCTATGGTGCCTCTATGCTGTCCCTATGGTGTCTCTATGGTGCCTCTATGCTGTCCCTATGGTGTCTCTATGGTATCTCTATGGTGTCTCTGTGGTGCCTCTATGCTGTCTCTCCATGGTGTCTCTATGGTATCTCTATGGTGTCTCTATGGTATCTCTATGGTGTGTCTATGGTATCTCTATGATGTCTCTATGGTATCTCTATGCTGGCTCTATGGTGTCTCTATGGTATCTCTATGGTGCCTCTATGGTTCCTCTATGGTGTCTCTGTGGTGTCTCTATGGTGTCTCTATGTTGCCTCTATGGTATCTCTATGGTGTGTCTATGGTATATCTATGATGTCTCTATGGTGTCTCTATGTCTCTATGGTGTCTCTGTGGTATCTCTATGTTGTCTCTATGGTATCTGTATGGTGCCTCTATTGTGCCTCTATGGTGTCTCTGTGGTGTCTCTATGGTGTGTCTATGGTATGCCTATAATGTCTCTATGGTGTCTCTATGTCTTTATGGTGTCTCTATGGTATCTCTATGTTGTCTCTCTGGTGTCTCTATGGTACCTCTATGGTGCCTCTATGGTGCCTCTATGGTGCCTCTATGGTGTCTCTATGGAGTCTTTTCGTGGTTTAAACTAAATCTGCACAGTTCCCCCTTTGTTTCCTTTCCCCCCCCCCCTCACCTTCCCGTTTCCGGAGGGATGGGAACGAGAGCCAGAGGGATACAACTGCCACGGATTGAGGTAAAATCAGTCCAGCAATCAAGGTACAACAGAAATAACTACCGGTACCAACAACAAATCAATGTTAGAGGAGACAAACAGGCAGAGAGAATAGATACTCCCCCTGCCACGAGGCCAGCCCAGAAGAGCGAGAGACCTTCCCCCTCCCCTCCTGGCCAGCTTCCAGTCCCCTCCCCAGCCCAGCCCGGAGTGTTAACCCCTTCCCTCCCGGCCAGCTTCCAGTCCCCTCCTGGAGCAGGACGTGCTGTGCTATGGAACCTCTCGCACTAGCCCAGACCAGGCCCTATCTCTCCCTCCTCCCTGGCAGAGCATGAGCTACTGCTGAACCCATGGCATTATCCACCCCTTATTCCATACCATTCACATCATGCTCAGATCCCACATTTTCAATATACGATTATATATATATATATATATATATATACATATACATCTGCATACACCCAGATAAATAGAAAGAAATCATTTCTTAATACATGGACCAATCCCTATAATGCAATTGAGTCCATTTGGTCCATGATGTTAGGTCTGTAATAGTCTTTTGTAGCAGGAGAGTCTGTGTGCAGTGCTGGATTGTTGCCTCCTGATGTTGATCATCCCTTTACTGCAGAACTCATCTGGTTCTATCAAAGTTCATTCTCTGTTGGGACGATGGTTAGAGGGAAGTCAGGGCCAGTCGCTGGTGACCTGAAGACATCTAGTTGATGGACTATAAAATATTACACAGCAAGCAACAACGTATAATTAAGTTCATTGGCTGTTTTCCCCTAAAATCAAATCCCCTTGAGGTATACATCGGACTTCCCCATCTTCCTGCATTACCCACCAAGTATATCCAGGTCCTTGAGCAAATGCAATCCCACGAGTGGGTTTGCCTTGGCCTGAAACAGGAGTAACCCAGACTGTCTTCCCTAGCACATTCCTCATGTGCACTACAGGAACTTCGTCCCCCTCTACAATATGTAAAAGTTCTGACTGGGCTGGGCCAGCCCTGTTAGCAGATCCTCTGGTGTTGACCAACCAGGTGCCTTTGGTAAATGTGTATCCCAATGCTTGAAAGTTCCCCCACCCACTGCTCTCAGTGTAGTTTTTAACAGCCCATTGTACCGTTCAATTTTCCCAGAGGCTGGTGCATGGTAGGGATGTGATATACCCACTCAATGCCATGTTCTTTGGCCCAAGTGCCTATAAGGTTGTTCCGAAAATGAGTCCCACTGTCTGGCTCAGTTCTCTCCGGGGTGCCATGTCGCCACAAAATCTGGTTCTCAAGGCCCAGGATAGTGTTCCGGGAAGTATCGTGGGGCACAGCATATGTTTCCAGCCATCCTGTGGTTGTTTCCACCATGGTAAGCACATGGCACTTGCCTTGGCGGGTTGGGGGGAGTGTGATATAGTCAATTTGCCAGGCCTCCCCATATTTATACTTCAGCCATCGTCCTCCATACCAAAGAGGTTTTAACCGTTTAGCTTGTTTAATTGCAGCACATGTCTCACACTCATGAATAACCTGGGCGATAGTGTCCATTGTGAAGTCCACCCCTCGATCATGAGCCCATTTATACGTTGCGTCTCTGCCCTGATGGCCTGAAGTGTCATGGGCCCACCGGGCCAAAAATAATTCGCCTTTATGTTGCCAGTCTAAGTCCATCTGAGCTACTTCAATCTTAGCAGCTTTATCCACTTGCTGGTTATTGTGGTGTTCCTCAGTGGCCCGACTCTTAGGTATGTGGGCATCTACATGGCGTACCCTCACCACCAGCTTCTGCACCCGGGCAGCGATATCTTGCCATAATGCAGCAGCCCAGATGGGTTTACCTCTGCGTTGCCAGTTGCTCTGCTTCCATTGCTGCAACCACCCCCACAGGGCATTTGCCACCATCCATGAGTCAGTATAAAGGTAGAGTACTGGCCACCTTTCTCGCTCAGCAATGTCCAGGGCCAGCTGGATGGCTTTCACCTCAGCAAACTGACTCGATTCACCCTCTCCTTCAGCAGTTTCAGCAACTTGTCGCTGAGGACTCCATACAGCTGCCTTCCATCTCCGATGCTTTCCCACAGTACGGCAGGACCCATCCGTGAACAAGGCATACTGCTTTTCACTTTCTGACAATTTATTATATGGTGGTGCCTCTTCGGCACGCATCACCTCCTTCTCTGGTGACATTCCAAAATCTTTGTCCTCTGGCCAGTCCATGATGACTTCCAGAATGCCTGGACGACTGGGATTTCCTATCTGAGCTCGTTGTGTAATTAGTGCAGCCCATTTACTCCAAGTAGCATCAGTTGCATGATGTGTGGAGGAGACCCTGCCTTTAAACATCCAGCCCAGCGCTGGTAAGCGGGGTGACAAGAGGAGCTGTGCTTCAGTGCCAATCCCTTCCGAAGCAGCTCGAACCCCTTCATTAGCTGCCAATGTCTCTTTCTCCGTTGGGGTATAGCTGACCTCAGAGCCTTTGTATCCCCGACTCCAAAAACCAAGGGGTCAACCTCGAGTCTCCCCTGATTGACGGGTGAAATCTTTTCGCATATTCCGCAGCTCAGTTGAGGTCCAAGATCAAGAAGTCACCTCTTCTTCTTCTTTGTCATGTGATGATGACCCCTGATCAGATACTAGACCTGGTAGTGGATGCGTAGTTTCTTCATCCTGCCTCCTCCTTCTTGCCTCTCTTTTGGTTTTTCTCTTGTGTACAGGAGCAACCGATATTGGTACGAATTGGTCCTCTGGTTCAGCTGCAGTGATTATCACTGTAGTTTGAGTAGCAACTGTACTTGTTGCTGGGGTAGCTGCACTGTCTGTCACAGCTGAAGTTTGGGTAGCAACTGTACTTGCTGCTGGGGATGGTGTAGCTGCTGTACTTGGAGCTGGAACAGCTGCGCTGACTTCTGTGTTGCCCTCAGATCCAGGGACATTTTTTTCCTTTTGAGAGTGCTGGATGTTGAACAAGGCCCTGTGGGCATCGGCCAAGCCCCAGCATGTTGCTGTAATTTGTCCATCTCTGGTATGGCCAGGACGACAACACACCTCATTTAGGTGTTTTACTAATTCTTCCGGATTTTGCACTTGTTCAGAAGTGAAATTCCAAAGTACTGGAGGGGCCCACTGACCTAGATGCTTGCCCATACTATCCCACACACCCTGCCACTCATGGCTGTCCAGCCTCTGGGAAAATCTCTTGGTCCTCCTATGTCATCGTTTAACCCCAATACAGGACCAGACCTGACTCTGCTTAACTCTTGCAATCAGGTGAAATGATTGTGGGCAAAACACACTCTGTATGCGTGCTACTATGGTGATCCCCATCACAATCAGCATACAAGTCTCAACAGTATTAAAAGGCCATTCAAAAACTTCAAAACTCTCAAATGATGCTGTAGACCGTCTGGAGGGGGCACTGGGAGGGTAGAAGAATGTCTCCTTCACAGGTTGACCACCCGAGAAGGAGAAAAAAGATGTGAAATTGCTAAGCACTTCTATTATATACCTCCCAAAGTATAAAGTTGGTGACCACACCGGGAACATAAACCAGATCAGTTTCATGATCAATGCTTCTATTGTATTACAAGTCATTAACATAAAGAACAATGAGATAAGAAACTTAGCCCAAATCCCATGACTGATAAACACAAACACAGCTAATATATACTGAAAGTAATTGGCAAAATCTTGAAACTGTGAGGTCAAGAGAAACAACCGTGAGAGCCAATAAATCAGCATTGTGACGAATGACTATAAATCCTGTCAGATCTGTTGTTATCTCAACCCCTTGTGCCCCACATTGGGTGCCAAAAACAACTGTCGTGGTTTAAAACCCCACCTCAGTCTCCCGCAGCACCACACACCCCTTTCCCCCCCCACCTCCCCACTCCCCACTCCCGGAGGGATGGGGAGGAGAACCGGAGGAATATAACTCCCACGGGTTGAGATAAAACCCAATCCAGCAATTAAGGTATAACACAAATCACTACTGCTACCACTAATAAAAACAATGAGAGAGGAAATAAACAAGGAGAGAGAATACGATACCACCCACCAAAACGAGCCCAACCCGGAAGAGAGCTCAATCCCCCCTTCCAGCCAACTTCCAGTTACCTCCCTGAGCATGATGTGCTGTGGTATGGAATACCTCTTTGGCTAGCCCAGGCCAGGCCCCTATCTCTCCCTCCTCCCGGCTTCCCCTCCTCCCTGGCAGAGCATGAGCTCAGAAAAGGCCTTGGACAAAACCAAACCTTTGAGCAGTAACTCAAAACATACTTGCTATCAGCAACCGTTCTCAGCCTGAAAGTCAACACACAGACTGCACCAGGTACCAAGGAGGAGAAAAAATGGTTGCTGCTGCTGAACCCATGACACCAGTAAAATCCCAAACCTTTTCTACAAGACACCCACTGCGTCTTGCAGGACCCAAACCACAAGATGCCCTCTGCTTCTTGTGGGTGTGTACCAAACAGACGCCAGCAGCTGGGTATGGGCCTTTACCCACGAGATTTCCTACCTTGACTTACAGAAAGCTTCCAAACCTTACGTACGCTTACCAAACCACGTTACCCAAATGAGATGCCCCTTCCATGTTAGAGACTATACAAAAGAAAAGAATACGAGAGAATGACGGTTTTGAATTAACTTCCATTTGTGTGGGTGCTTGTGTGTGTATTGTGCTTTTTTAAAATCCAAGCCTCACTGCCGTACTTCATTTTACTTTAGGAGGTCGCATACCTACTCCAAGTCAAGATCAGGTCCTTCCTGCACTGGCTCCTACTCTGGATCATACAATTGTTCCCATTCACATTCCAGCTGGCCATCACCACAGTCTCCAAGCAGCAGCAGGAGGAAGAGCCGTGACTATTTTTCCAGGACAAGGTCCCATGCTCATCACTGTTCAAGGTCAAGGTCACCCCCACAAAGAAGACACCATTGATGGGCAAGGACCTGCCCCAGCCCTCTCCCCCAGCCCTGCTTCTTGTTTCATTCATTAAGAGGTCTGGGTGTTCGCTTCACAGCACCTCTCTCTGCCTGCAGTCATTTGCATGGTGGGAAGTGGGTAGGGGGTTAATGCAGCCCCTGCCCACCCTGCAGGTGACTGAGCTGGGATGGGGATCACCACCGAGAGGATGGGTAGTTGGGGCATTGCTCCATGGGAGAAACCACATTGTTTATTATAAATGCCTGGAGGACAGATGATATGCGGATAGACTCCACTAGTCATTAAAGTTGTAAACTAGTTATGCGTTTGTTCAGCGCTGAGGCGCATGGGGGATTGCTCCTCCACAGGCATATGTGCCTCAGTGTCATTTTTCCTTTACATTTATCCTCTAAAGTTATACATATGCATTGTGTTGCTCAACACGCCTATACACATTTATGATCTATCCCTGCTTCATATTATAATGAGCCAAAACGTCCTTTGCACGTGCGCAGTGTACCTTCTGGTTGTCGTCGGATGAGGGTCTCAAGATAAAGGAAATGAGTCTTCCTCAGATTAAACTTTTCACCTCTTGTCATCACACATGCTCTCTAGGAGTCTGGTCAATATCCAAACAGCAAAGCTGGTTTTTACTGGAACTAGATAACTGTTTATTTCCTTATCAGTAGCTTATGTTCTGGTACTGCATGGTAAGCACAATGGGGATTTGCCGAATGAGTATAAGCAAGCTCTCCTTTTTGTTAAGCAACCAAAATTCCTTTAACCCCCCCCGTACAACCCCCTGTACATTAACTAAACCTCTATATCAGTCCCCCCTTTTCTATAAGGTGAGTAAATTCCTTTACTCTTCAGACAAGTTCCTTGCGGAAGGTATCTCTCAGCGCCTTACCATGTTTGTTTAACAGAGAGGTCAAACCCATGATGCGCTGTAACTTTTGCCAGTTCCAAACAAATAATCCAATGGACAATACGAAACTACTGCTAACTAATATTACAATGACAAAAGTGGGTTGACACAACACGTTCAGTATACCAGTTGCAGTTGGTGACCATCCAAAAAGTACATCCCACCAATGGTAGCTTGTATCTTGTTCTACCCTTAATAAAACTCTGTATTTCTTCTGTGTCATGATGAACTGTAACTAAAGTTTTCTTTCAGTTTTCCTGCACCTCTTTTATTATGTCTATCAGGTCAGGATGTTTTATTAATTGTTTCACCAACGTAAGGTTCATTCCAGTGGGGGTAGGTGATAGCTCATGGTACATTGTATAATTGGATTTTATCAGCTGGTGGGATACAACTGGTGTTGAATATGTAAA
Source organism: Melopsittacus undulatus (assembly GCF_012275295.1). Lineage (NCBI taxonomy): Eukaryota > Metazoa > Chordata > Aves > Psittaciformes > Psittaculidae > Melopsittacus > Melopsittacus undulatus. The sequence continues at coordinate 872,053 of NC_047548.1, read as the reverse complement.
GTCACACCCAATTACTTTAACGAAGTTACAGATGCACAAATTAGAATTGTTCTTAGCAGGCACAATTTTGTTATTATCTATTTTGACAAAAGCACAAGCAGTTGGTAAACATACACAGCCTTGACCAATGTATATGAATACAGTTCTTTGAGTAATATCTGGATGAATCTTGAAATGACAAATGCCTTGTTCTGCATCAAAACATATGTCCTTAGCATCAGTTATGTTACCCTCACAAATGAATCCTTGTTGTTCTCAAGTAATACAAGATTCTAAATTTACAGTTTGCTATTTCTCATTTACCTTTTGAATCAGAGTCTGCACCATATGTTTGGAGGGATAAAGTATTGCTTTCTCATGATTCAATCCAAATGCGAGAATAGGGTGGATAGTGTAAATTGTGGCATTACGTATAGTGAACACAAATGCTGTAGCCATGTTTGTAGTGGGGTCATAGGTGAAATTTACTAGGGTCCACCAAGATTGGAGCTTTCTTTCCAGATCATTAGCATTATCCCAAACAACCTTTTGGAACTCAACAGGAAAAAACCCTTCACCTCCTTCCCTTGTAATTAAGGTGGCTACTGATTGTATCCACAATTGTGCTTGTTTACAGCTAAGGGCCAGGGATACATTGTTCTGGGCCGTGACAAGTGTATCTATTATCAACTTTTGGTCCTGTTCCTCAGTCTTTTTCATTTTGTTAACAGTTCTGAAACATGCCACTGGCAAGTTCCTAGTGCTAGTAGAGAAGACTGTAGCGATTGTTGGAGTTTTGTCAAATCACTGGTTGCAGTGGCCAGTTTATTCATTAGTATTTCTGAATCGATTCCATTTAGGACCCCCAGTCCTGTTCCTAATATCCCAGTCAAATCTCTTCACTTTCTACCCTTGAAGGGTGCTTGTCTTTGTGACCCTATTGTCCAACCTTCCAAGGATGTCTTTAGGAAAGGAGAACAGGCAGTCTGAATTTCAGAGATATTAGTTTGCATTAGCAATTCAACTCGTTTAAGAGATGATTCTGGGTCATTTGCTGTTGGCCCGTGTTCCTTATTATATATGGACCAGCTACATGGCTTTTGGGTTCTGAAATGCTAACCCCTGGAGTTTGAGTTGTCACCACTCTAGTGGGAGCCTGAGTGCTGGCAGAGGTAGATGTTAGAATGGCAGGAGTGGTAACAGGCCTAGCATTTATTTTAAAGAAAATTGACATTCCTCTAGTATCATGAGCCCATAGACAAACAACCTCAACGCTGTGTTAACATAAAGTTATGCCAGCAATCTGGTGCAGTTAGTTTTTCACAAATTGTCATCTGTTTCTGTTTGTCAGGTGGGGAAGTTTGGAAGCTAATTTGAGTTGGTTTCTTGTGGGTAGTTATTTTTTTATGTTTCAGTGAGTTACACGTCATATTGTCTCTGTCACAATCCAGTCGACACCCTATACTGACCAATTCTCCCATAGTTCCTTGAATTATTCTCTGTTGCTGGGGTATATAAGGAGAGGGGTATACTGTTTGGTTATTGTGGAAAACTACTATGGATAAGGTTAGATGTTTTATCTCAGATTCTGATCCCATGTTTCCTGTGTACCCAGGGAGGGCTAGATCCCAAATTGGATCAAGTATAACCCAACTTGTAGCTCCTTCTCCCTTTTGATGTAATCTGATAGTACATAAAACTCTGACTAGAATTCTGCAGATTAGATCGCTTAATATTTTACCCAAAGTACATTTATCTCGTGCGGATAAGTCTTAGTTTCAGTGTGGTTCTCCGAGGAGCCTTCTTAACTCGAGTGCAATGAATCCAGGTGTTTTGCTCCTTAATCTTGACAGCTGTGAAGGTCGTGAGTAGTACTTGGAATGGTCCTTTCTACCTTGGTTCGAGATCCTCTTCTCCTACAGGTTTGAAGGACTTCACATACACATAATCTCCAGGCTGTATATTAGGTACTGGGCTATCCAATCCCCTGCTTCAAGTTCCAGCCACATGTTTTTCAATTTTTCTGAGTTGCTTCCCTAATTCTGTTATATAAGGGCTCATATCCTCTTCTACCTGGGGAGATGTTCCTTGTTGAACTCCGTATGCTCCCCCATATAGAATTTTGACAGGACTTAACCCTTCTCGTGTTCTTGGTTTAGTTTGAATCCTCAACAGGGCCAATGGAAGTGCCTGGGGCCAAGGTAAACTGGCTTCTTGTCCTAATTTCACAATTTGTTGTTTGATTAGATGATTCATTTTCTCCACTTGGCCACTTGACTGAGGCAGTAAGGAGTATGAAGTTGCCAATCAATGCCCAAATATTTGTTAATTTGTTGTACCACACTTGAAATGAAGTGTGGTCCCCTGTCTGAAGATATAGTGGCTGGAGCCCTATAGCGTGGTATTATTTCTTGTAGCAATGCTTTTGTTACCTCTACAGGCCTTTGCACTCCCAGTAGGAAAGGCTCTTGGCCAACCTGAAAAGGTGTCTGTCAATACCAATAAATGTCTATACCCCCCTTTTCTTGGCAGTTCCGTGAAGTCAATTTGTCACTGTTGTCCTGGTCCATTGCCTCTCCCAGTTTGGCCCACTTTGGGTTTAGGAGTATTTTTAGGATTTGTTTGGAGACAGAGATCACATTGGTGAGTTACTTGTTGAATGGTAGCATACAAGTTTCTAGCTATAATTTTGTTTATTAAATATTTATGTAAAGCATCTATTCCCCAGTGTGTTTTTTGATGTTCATTCTTCACTAGGGACCATAACAGAGATGAGGTAACAATTATTTTCCCTTGTGGTGTGTGAGCCCACCCCTCCTCATTGAATGTTCCATCCTGATTTTTGATCTTCCTTACTACAATTTGGCTTACCTTCCACGGAGATGTTCCCATCAGAAATTAGTTTCATGCAACCCTAAGATAATACTGCACAAGAATTGGGAAAAAGAAACCACAAAACCAAAACAAACAAAAAACCCTCCAACAAAACAAAACGACAACCCCCCAAAGTGTAAGACAATGAAGAAATAATCAAAGTTTATGTGCATCCTTTATAAAAATCTCTGAACTCATTTTAAGTTGGTGGCTAAGAAGCAGAAAAAGAACTGTGAGAGCTGAACCCAGGACAACTGTGCAGCAATAGTTGGCAAGCTTTCCAGGGATTTATTCCCACTACACTAAGATCCAGATTCTGCTCTGAAACACATCCAGAAATATATGTATTAGAAAAAAAAACAAAAACCAAACCCCCCACTTCAGACCAGATGTAAGTTGGCTTTAAGAATCACGCCAAGTGTGGCTCCACCAGCAGAAGCACCTGAAGCTGCAGTGCTTTTACGGCGAGACAGACAACACTTGTAAAGAGAGATGTGAGGCTTCCACCTATGGTTACCCACAGCCCAAACCAGGTACAGTCAGAGCAGACGGGAAGAGGATGCTTTTGCTCTGCCTTCCATTTACTTTAACCAGTTCTAATGGTGTCTTCCCTCAGACTCGAGGGTTTTTCCTTTTTTTTTCAGGTTATTTTTGGAGACATTTCTGTCACCTTATGGCAAGATGTTACTTAGAAATGTAATCCAGGCATGCCAGGTAATCCACAAGGCTAAATGAATGCTTGCTTTGTTTATGAACACTGTTTTGAGTTTACACACATGCTGGTAAACAAAGAGAAGCAGAACTGTTGTTGGGAACTACAAGCCCAGGGAGGTGCTGATCTCTTCTCCCTGGGATCCAGGGACAGGACACCTGGGAGTCAGGGGAGGTTCACACGTAATAGAAGGATACATTTCTTCACACAGAGGGTGTTCAGGGGGTGGCACAGGCTTCCTAGAGAGGTGGTTAATGCCCCAAGGCTGTCAGTGTTGAAGAGGCATTTGGACAATGCTTTAACTTTTGGTGAGCCTTGAATTAATCAGGCAGTTGGACTAGGTGGATGATGTAGGTCCCTTCCTAATGAACTATTCTATGCTATGCTGGTCTGCGCTCTGCTGTGCTGTACTATGCTATGCTGTGTTATGCCATGCTATGCCATCCCATGCAATGCTATGCTCTGCTGTTCTGTATTATGCTGTGCTACAGTACATGTTGGTGTCCTCAACATAAAAATGACATGAAGCTGTTGGAGCAAGTCCAGAGGAGGGTCATGAGAAAGATCAGGGGCTGGAGCACCTCCTGTATGAAGACAGGCTGAGAAAGTTGTGACTGTTCAGCCTGGTGAAGAGAAACTGTGTAGAGATCTCATAGCAGCCTTCCAGTATCTAAAGGGAGCCTACAACGATGCTGGGAATGGACTATTCGTTAGGGACTGCAGTGATAGGACAAGGGGTAACGGGTTCAAACCTAAACAGGAAAAGTTTAGGTTAGATATAAGGAGGAAGTTCTTTACTGTGAGGGTGCTGAGGCACTGGAATGGGTTGCCCAGGGAGGTTGTGAATGCTCCATCCCTGGCAGTGTTCAAGGCCAGGTTGGATGAAGCCTTGGGTGCCATGGTTTAGTGTGAGATGTCCCTGCCCATGGCAGGGGGGTTGGAACTGGATGATCTTAAGGTCCTTTCCAACCCTAACTGTTCAATGATTCTTTGCTGGGCTGTGCCGTTCCCTGCACTGCCATGAATTGCATTATGAGGCTGTTGTTTGCCTGAAAGGTGAAGTGTTTTTTCAGCTCCAGAAACATTTTCAAGACACACAAATGTAACAAGTGAAAACAGGATTTAATTTCATTTCATATGGGAAGAAGCTGTTCCCTGTGAGGATGCTGAGGCACTATCACAGGGTGCCCAGAGCAGCTGTGGCTGCCCCATCCCTGGCAGTGCTCAAGGGCTGGTTGGACGCAGGGGCTTTGAAGAACCTGACCTCGTGGTTCTATGATATGTTTGTGAGAGAAGCATAAGTGACAGCATTGGCATCAGTGACAGTATCCCATTTGTGACAGTAAATAACCCTGTGCTGGCCCTCCCTGTTGCTCGGGGATGGGCCTGTTTGCAGGCAGCTATGATGTGAAGTGGTAGAGAAGTTCAGCCCAGGAGTGAACACGTGGTGCAAATGGTGGCATGCTTTGTTTGCTTCCTCATTTGTAAGCCCTGTACTTGAGTCCCTCCTTAGGGATAGTAATTTTGGTCACAGCAAGAAGTGCAGAACAAGGTTCTTGTTCTGGAGGTGCAGTAAAGTCAGTAAGGGCCCCAGCTGAGGAGTCTGCCCGGTGATTTCTCCCTCTCTTTCTCAGTATGGAGTTATCCATGGAATTTGCCAGGAAAATTCTGAGTAATTTTTCTTCAATCTAAAATGATTTGATGTGAAAATTCTCAAAGTGCATCTTAGCTCTGTATCCTGACTGTGCTGCTGTTCTCTGTTCCCTTTGCTTCAGGTATACAAAGGAAGTTGCCTTTGCTTCAGAACTGTTAACGAAAGTGGAGAAAGCAATTAACAAAAGTGCACTGCATTCCAGTTTGGAGTTGAAACCTACTTACATCTGAAGTAGCTGTGACTGGCTAGGTTTTAGTTAGAGTCGCATCCCTGGTTTCTCTCACAGTGGGCTTTAGCTTTCTATTGCAACTGAAATGCAAAGAGCATCGGACCAGCTTGACAGCAGGCCTATTTGCCACCAGCTGCTTGTGATCGGTACTGCCCTAAAAAGTGTTTTTCTTGTCTTGGAATAGGATTTGTAGTGTGATTTTCAAGCACTTGGTGAAGTTGGGCACTAAGCTGTGTGGGTGCATCCTTCCCAGATGTCACTTCATGGAGTTTCTGGCCATCTCTGTGCACAGTTTTCACTGAGAAGTAACCTTAGAGAGCTCTGTGTTTATCTGCTGCTGGACATAACAGCCAGGTCATCTACGAATGATTTAGCGCTGTGCGCACCGCCATCATGTGGTGTGTGGCAGCGGAGAGGTGGCTCTGCATCCACCTGCCCCTCTGATCCCAAGAATGAGTGATGCCCCACACCGGGCCTGCCCTGCCAGAGGGAGATGGGCAGGTGGCTCTCGTGAGCCCTATGTCCGGGTGTGCAGTATGGAACTAATATTTGTGGGGGTGTCTAAGCTCAATTTGTGTGTGAAGACATCTTGCAGGCAGTGCAAGTGTAAGCACAGAGCAAATGGGAAAGGACTGATGGACACTGCAGCTCTCCTGGCTCTGCACTGAGCTACAAAAGAGCTGAGAACTCCCTGTGTCAATACTCTTCAGGTTTTCAGTCATACAAAGAATGTTTTATAGCCCTAAAAAACCTCAGCAGTGTTATGCCAGTAAATACATAAGACAGTCAAAAAGATTCTAAGACTATGCTGAGCCTCTCTTGTGCAGCCCAGACTCAGCCAAGTCACAATCAAGTTGGATTTCATCTGACATCCCTTATTAACATCAGAGCTGGGAAATCCACTGCAAGGCTGACTCAATAGCAGCACATGGGCAGAGGTACTGTTCCTCACACCTTAAATCATGAGATCTCCCCTCATTTCTTGTAGGGAGAACAAGGTCATGTTGGAAAGGGACAAGGGAGAATGGCTTTAACCTGAGAGAGAGGGGAGATTGAGATGAGATTTCAGGAAGTTCTCCCATGTGAGGGTGGTGGAACACAGGCACAGGGTGCCCAGAGCAGCTGTGGCTGCCCCACCCCTGGCAGTGCTCAAGGCCGGGTTAGACACACAGGCTTGGAGCAACCTGCTCTAATGGAAGTTATCCCTGCTCGTTGCAGGGCCTAGAACTCGATGAGCCTTAAGGTCGCTTCCACCCCAACCCAGTCTGGCATTCCATGATTCTCTGATGTGCAAATGTCGGTCACTCTGCAATTCCTGTACACGGCCACGACGCCCTGTTCCATTGCCCAGGTTGAGTTGTGACCCCTCGCATGCTCCACCTCTGGACAAAAGGCACTGAGGAGGAGAAGACCTTGAGGGACCTCCCTGAGCTGGCCTTGCAGAGGCTGGTCAACCCGTGTCGACTCCTGGACCACCCCTGCATGCTGACCTCATCTTGTCTCATACTATCTCATCCTCTTCTCTTTCTCTCATCTCACCCCTTCTCATCTCATCTCACCTTTTCTCATCTCTTATCTCTCATTTATCTCTTATCTCTTATCATCTCATCCCATCCCATTGTATCTCATTGCAGCTCAAAGCATCGCAACGCATCTCATTGCTTTGCATCTCATTGCATTGCATCTCATCTCATCCTTGCATCCCACCCGACCTCTCCCTGTTCCACCCTATCCCATCCCACGCCATCCCATCCCAATCCCATCCCACCCCATCTATCTCATCCCATCCCTATCCCACCCCATTCCACCCCATCCCCTTGTGAGTGACTGAACTGCAATGAGACAGGACTTTCCATTGTTTGAATTATTGGTGTGAAGAACTGGACCGGGACTCTTGGCTATTAAAATGGACATGATTAAAGAATTTGTAATAGATTTATTTGTGCTTGTACCCTACAAGGTCTGATTCAATGTTGCTCTTCACAGTGGTCTTTCAGGATTACATATGGGAAACTAATAGGAGATGAGTCTTATAGGATCTATGAAGCTGTGAGCTTCAAAGCGATGGAAATCGTAAGTTGTAAAACAAATCCACACTTAGTTGTAAGCTGTACATTGGGACCTCTTTGTTGAGAGGAAGATGGGGCTGATTCTTCAAAGAAATGAAGAAATCAGAACAAACTGAAGAAGAGTTCCTCTCTACCATCCTTGTAACTCCCTTCAGACACTGGAAGCTGTTCTGAGGCCTCCACGCAGCTTCTCTTCTCCACCCCCAATGTTCTCATCCTAGTTCTCAGCAGCTTCCTTCAAGGGGCTTCCGTCACCTGCAGGAGATCTGGCACCCTCCATGGCCAGCACAGACCCACAAGGCCTGATGCCCAGCTTATGTCTCTGCCACCTCCCTGCCCCACAGCTTCTGTGTCGTCACACAGGGGTCCTGGTTCACCTCAATCCTGGGCATCTCCATCACTCCTAACGTTCTTGCTCCCCCACTATAGCCCTGGTACCCTTAATGCATCCCATAACCCATCTGGTAACCAGAACCCACCCTGCTCCAGGCATCTCCATCCATTCTGGTACCCCTATGCCACCCCAAAACTACATGGTAGTCCAAAACTCAACCAACCCCAGGCATCTTTATCCCTTCCAATCCCCATGGTACCCCTGAAATACCCCAAAATCCACCTTGTACCCCAAACCCACCCAGCCCCAGGCATCTGCACCCCTCCCAACATTGCTGGTACCCCTAAATGATGCCAAACCCCAAGTTTATTGAGCCTCAGGTGGACGGATCCACACACATAGCATGTTGGGGTGCAGTGATGCTGCTTTGGGTGGCAGCCCCAGCTCATGGCCCTGCAGCAGGCGCTCCCACAGCTTCAGTCTAGAACCCATGTGGGTTATCCTGGCAATGGGTGAAAACAGGGTCCTTTGTGACCACATTTGTGTCACCCCACTTCACTGCTTTGGTCAGGGCAGCAGATAGTGATAGGAAAGGGCAGGAGGAAGGAGCCGTCAGGTTGTTTCTGAGCTCAAGCCCTCTTGCATTTGATCCAGGCTTGTCACTGTGTCACTTCCTGTGCTGGATCCTAAGTTATGTGCTTCGGGTGACATGCTGGAGGGAATGGATGGGATCCAGAGGGATCTGGACATGCTTGAGAGGTGGCCAAGGCCAACCTCATGAAGCTCAACCAAGCCAGGTGTCAAAGACCAGGTTGGATGAAGCCTTGGGTGACATGGTCCAGTGCGAAGCATCCCTGCCCATGGCAGTGGGTTGGAACTGGATGATGTTCAGGTCCTTTCCAACCCATTCCATGCTTCTCTGATCCCAGTGATCCTATCCCTCGCCCAGCTGCAGTGATTCTGAGTCCTCTGCCCAGCGATTGGTACCAGGGGCATTTGGGATATTGGGATGAAGCCATTGGACAACAGGGATGATGGTTTCTTAGACAGTTCCCTCTCTTAAGGAACCATCTCTGTGTCCCCCTCCTGCTGTCACAATGCACCTCCCATTGCCATGGCTGAAGTCACAGCTTTGCACTCACTGGGTGAGTGCAGGGGGCACTCTTGCTGACACCAGAGGGGCTGGAGAGGAGCTGTGGGCCAGGAGATGCACAGAACATCCCCTTCCACAAGGCGAGGCTGAGCAGGCAGCGGGATGGAGGGATCCTGCAACGTGAGCATCAGCCTGGAGCTCAGCAGCTTGTTTCCCACGCTCTTGCAGCTTTCCACCATGGGTGAGGGTCTTCCTATGGGCTGGAATGGGGATGGTCACTGTGGACCTTTCTCAGGGGTTGGAATGGGGATGGTCACTATGGACCTTTCTCGGGTTGGAATGGGGATGGTCACTATGGACCTTTCTCGGGTTGGAATGGGGATGATCACTGTGGACCTTCATCGTGGGTTGGAATGAGGATGCTCACTGTGCAAAGGAGCTGGGTGGCCCTGGAACCTGACATCTCTTCCCTTTGCTTTGCAGAGGTTGTAGCTGTCTGGGATGCTGTGTCTATGTACATCCTGGGGCAGCTGAAACTGGACAAGGTGGGCTGGGGGGCTGGTACCCTTTTGCCATGTAGAGCGTGAGCCATGGGGAGCAATATTTTCCTGCGAATCATGGAAGAGCAGCAAGAACATCAAACATCATGGAAGAACACCAAGACAAGCCCATGTGCCCACATGTGCTGAGGGCATGGCAAAGTTAAGCCCAGGAATCGGTATTCCCTGTGCAGGGAATGCCTGGGATCTTGTCTGTTAGCCAAGGGGAAGAAACCCAATGGAGAACAGGAGCTTTTCCCAAAGCTTTCCCTTTTCCCATCTCTAAAGCACTCCCTCATCAGCCGTCATGTCTCTTCCTTGGACAGGGTGTCCTACTCACAGGACTCGGTACCTTTGCTATGGTCCAAGAGCAATTCCATGGTAAAGAAGAAGTCTATGTTGTCCGAAGACCTGTCTTCCAGCTGGATCAGGACACATTGTGTCTGCAGGAGTTCACGTTCTCCTCTGTGGTTATCCCTGGTGAGAAGACAATGGCCTTCCTCCCTTTTGGGGATGATGCAAGGACGGGCAATGCCTTAAGCTCCCTCATTCAACCCATTCCCCAAGAGCTGCTGCTTCTTGGGCATTCCACGTGGAATTTTGTACAGAATCTTGGCCGTGACCATGCTCCTCCTCCTTGTAGGCAATGTCAAGATGAAGCCTCTCAACTACAGGCAGCTCTCACGGGTTACCTCCTTCCCGCAGCATGTGGTGAAGGACTGTGTGCAAGAGACCATCCTCTTGTACTCTTTGCAACTGAGGGATGGGCAATGCCTCCCCTTTGTCTTCAAGGCCATCGGTGTCCTGTGCTGCAAAGATGATATCCTGTGCATGAGGTTCTATCCCTCCTGCATCATGGGGCTGGAGAGCAAAGCCAGCTGCATAGCACTGCTTCACACGGTGGGTACTTGGGGCTTTGGGACATCGCACCCTAGACCATGTCACCTAAGACTCCATCCCGCATGGCCTTGAACACTGTCAGGGATAGGCATCCTTGGGCAACCCATTCCTCTTTCCCACCACCCTCACATAAAGAACTTCTTTATCTCCAACCTGAATTTCCCTGTTCCAGTTTGAACCCATCACCCCTTGTCCTATTGCTCCTGTTCCTGATGAAGGTCCCATCTCCAACCTCCTTGTAGCTCCCTTAAGAGCCTGTAAGGAATCCATCTTGGGATCCTCCCAGCAGCTCCCTGTTGCTTTGCAGAGGCTGTGGATGCCAAGCGCAGTTCTCTCCCATCAGGAGATGCCGGCTGCTCCTGCTGTCGCATTCCCAAAGTGAGCACATTTCCCTTGGACATCCCACCTCCTGGGGCTCAGCATCAAATCAGGGATCAGTGCTGGAGCTACCATGTCCACCATTTGCTTTTCAGGCTGCAGTTGACTGTGGTCATCCGAGCCATGGAACAAGCAGTGGCCAAAGCTTTCTCCACTTGGCACAGGAAGGCTGCAGCAAGGCCCAGGCTCTGCAGAGGAATGGGAATGGGGACTTTCTATCCAGGTAGGGCTGTGGGACCAAACCCCACCTTCAAACATAGTCCCTATGGGGCTGCTCGAAAGAGCACTCTCCTTTCCTAGGGGCAGAGGGGCGTCCTGGTAAGATGCTTGATATGAGGCAGCAGGACACAGGGAAGAAGCCTTCGAGGTGAGACTGTGGTGGGAAATGTACCTTGTATCCATGTAGGAGAGACATCCTCTTTGGATGTGCAGGGACATGGGAACAAGGCACTAGAATGCGTTGCCCATCAAGGTTGTGCATGTTCCATCCCTGGCAGTGTTCAAGGCCAGCCTGGACAGAGCCTTGGGTGACATGGTTTAATGTGAGATGTCCCTGCCCATGGCAGGGGGGTTGGAACTGGATGATCTTCAGGACCTTTCCGACCCAAACCATTCTATGATTCCATGATTCTCTTTTGGTGTGGAAGGTGCAGCTCTTTTGCTTGCCCTTACAACACCCATCCAATGGGGCTCAGGAAAGGCTCCTCCTTGCTATGGGGAATGGTCCTATCTCCTCTGCAGCTTCTGATAGTGTGTAACAATGGGACACCAAGTGCCCCATGCTTATCTGACTGCTCTGCTCCCCCAGCACCACAGATACAGGTGGTCTGGACACAGCTCCTCCATCCAGTTCGACAGCTGTCCTCCCATCAGATGAAGCCTGCAAGCAAGTGCTGCAGGTATGTGCTGAGGCAAAGGGGCGGCAACATGGGTCAGACCCCAAGGAGCTCAGCCTAATCCTGCTGGATCCCCATCCCCTCCACGAGGCCTGGCAGCTGGCTGCAGAGTGGGAGCAAGTGAAGACCCATTGGCAAGAGCATTGGGAGCAAGGGAAGGCAGAATGGGTGGTGTGGGAAGCCTGGGCTGCAGGGGAGGAGCAGCATCCACCCCAGGTATGGGGATAGGGATTGACCCTCTCTTGATGCAGGCTCTTTCCATGATGTTCTCTGGGATACAGCACCATGAGGCTTGCTGAGAGCATGTCCTCCATGGCAGGCCCTTGGGATCAGAGGCCTTCAGGTTTCCCACCCTCCAACCCAGCCTAGGAGAAAGGAGAGGTGGAGAAAGTCTGAAATACCTTTGCCAGGAGTGGAGATAGCAGCAGCAGCCCCTCTGGAGAGAGCCCAGCCTGAGTAAGGGTGGACGCTGCCTGTTGGGCAGCCCCATTCCTTCATCCTGGGGCTGCAGAGGAACACCATGGAAGGTCCTGGGTTACCTTCACAGCCAAAGAATGATGCTTCCCTTTGTTGCAGCCATCTTTCCTCACAAGCTGCCCAAGTCCTCAGGAGGCTGGAGCCACTCCAAGCACGGAGGAACATCTTCAAGCACGGCACTGAGAACAGGAGGAGGATGGAACAGCAGAGGCAGCTCCCCCTTTACCTGTGTCAATAAACGGATGTGGCTTCCCATGGCAAAAGGGCTGGAGGCTCCTCAGCTGCCAAGGTCCACCTCAAAATACACAATAAAGAGCTCTGGGGCTGCTTGCAGCCTATTCAGCTACTTCTGAATCAAGTGATGGATCCATCTAAAGCAGAGTAAATGTAGAAAGATGTTCAAGCTCTCATGCTCACATTCCTACCTCAGGCACCTGAGCTCCCACAGCTGCCTTGGTGTGACATCACCCATTGCTTATGTAACACAGCTGGGTATAAAAGCAGGGCTGTCCCTTTGTCTGGGTCATAATGGAAGAGGTTTCTGAGTGGTTGGGTCACTTGTGAGGAAGCTGCATTGGTGGTACCCACACCTCAGCGAATGCAGAGAGCAACCTGCAGAAAGACAACTTCTGACCAAGTATGTGTGGAAAATCTTCCTCTGCTCTTCCCAAGTGTATTTTCCTCTCCATCAAATGGGGTGTGTGGGGGGTGTTCCCATCTCATCTCATCCTGATCTCATCTCATTGCATGTAATCATACAGGTCAGCTCATCTTCATCCAATTTCAGCTTCCCCTCATCACACTGCATCACATCTGATTGCATTGCATCTTCGTCTCATCCATCTCATCCCATTCCATCTCACCTCACTCATCATCTCAAGTCTTCTCATCTGATCTCATCTGATCTCACCTCATCTAACTCATCTTCTTCCTCATTTTATGATAACGTATTATCACACCAAGCATAATACTCATATCAAATTTTGTCAAGTCCTGTCATGTCATGCGATGTCATCTCATTTCATCACATCTCATCACATCTCATCGCATCTCATCTCATCACATTGCATCTCATCTCATCACATCGCATAAGGTATGCTCATTTTTATTTCATTTCATTTAGTTTCATCCTCCTCTCCTCGCCTCTCCTCACCTTGCCTTTCCTCACCTCTCCTCTCCTCTGCTCTCTTCTCCTCTATTCTTCTTTCTTCTCCTCTTGTCTCCTCTCCTCTCTCCTCCTCTCATCTCATTATTTGCTGTGGAATATTGTATCATATCATCATATCATATCATATAGAATATTCTAGTATATCATAGCATATCTTGTATCATATCATGTTAGATATTACGTTTTATCATGTTATATCATGTTACAGCATGTTATATTGTCATGTCATATCATATAATTTCATTTCCATTTCATTGCATTTGATTTCATTTCATCCTCCTCATTTTCTTGTCTGGGTACCTCACACTAAACCATGTCACTCAGGGCTCTGTCCAACCTGGCCTTGAACACTGCCAGGGATGGAGCATTCACAACTTCCCTGGACAACGCATTCCAGTGCCTCTCCACACAATAAAGAACTTCCTCCTTATATCCAATCTAAGCTTCCCCTGTTTAAGTTTTAACCCATCACCCCTTGTCCTATCACTACAGTTCTTAATGAAGAGTCCCTCCCCAGCATTCTTATAGGCCCCATTCAGATACTGCTTCCTGGGCTGTAAGCACACACTGAAGCTGGCTCATGTTCATTTTCTCAACAACCAACACCCCCAAGTCCTTCTCCTCAGGGTTGCTCTGAATTTCCTTTTTGCCCAACCTGTAGCTGTGCCTGTGATTGCTCCAACCCAGGTGCAGGACCTTTGCTGACAAAGACTCAGGAAGGGCTTTATCCCACACATTCTGAGCAAGACTGTCATTTCCTGGGTCAATCTCAAGCATCCAGGTGGGATTCTGGCTTAGAGGGGTTCAGTCACAAGCCCGCAGATGGGAGCCTTGCGCCAGTGGCTCCTCAGCCAAGTGCACGCACCTGGGGTCTGAACCTGCGGTTCCTCTCACACTGAGCAGCATTACTATTGCAACAACACATCATCAGGAGGGTAAAACTAACCTGTCTCACGACGGTCTAATCCCAGCTCACGTTCCCTGTTAGTGGGTGAACAATCCAACACTTGGGGAACTCTGCTTCACAATGGTAGGAAGAGCCAACATCGAAGGATCAAATGCGATGTCGCTATGAACGCTTGGGCACCACGAGCCACTTATCCCTGTGGTCCTCCTCATATAGTCCCTGGGCATACATACATATTCATGAGGCTACGTAGGGGTTACACTATTTTCCAGAAAGTTCCCTGCATGTGTACAGAATTGTGATGGTTGTCTCTGGGGGGTGTTTACTTCTTAGAATCATAGAACCATAGAATAGTTAGGATTGGAAAGGACCTTAAGATCATCCAGTTCCTACCCCCCTGCCATGGGCAGGGACATCTCACACTAAACCATAGCACCCAAGGCTTCATCCAGCCTGGTCTTGAACACTGCCAGGGATGGAGCATTCACAACCTCCCTGGGCAGCCCATTCCAGTGCCTCAGCACCCTCACAGTAAAGAATTTCTTCCTTATATCCAACCTAAATATAAATATTAATAATAATATAAATACACTTCTGGCAGCCTTTGAAGTAGATGCTTATACCAGCTTCATTGGTTCGTTAGCACCGCAGACATAATCGTCCTCCTGTCCTCGTACTTATCACTTAGTTTAACTGCAGCCTATTTTGGACACCTGACATTCCCAGATACTCCTTATCTTTGCATCCTGTTCTTCTGGACTGTTTATCTTAAAACTACATCAACTATAATGATTTATCTTGGACAAGAATTCCCAGGATGCTCTCCAGCTGTACTCTATTGGTTTTTCTATGGATCATGCACCTCAGTAAGTTTCCATTGCCACTGTTACAAAGCCATCAAACTTAACATTGCTTAAAACTGGTTCTAAAGGTTTATAGATTCCATTTTGTAACTTTGTCCCCCCCCTTGTCTCACAACCAAGGACAGAGGTTTCACACCCTCCCTGGCCCCTGTGTCAGTGCTTGACTGCTCTTACAGTGGGGTTTTCCCCCACCCTCTGTTTCTAACTGGAATTTCCCATGCCCATGGAGAACTTGCTGGTGGCATCAAGGCAAAAAGAAGGTGACACCATTAACTCTTTCATGCATCCTTTCTCTGCCCCTGAAGTCACAGAATCATGGAAGAGTTTGGGTTGGAAGGAGCTTAAGATGCCTTCCACTGGAGCAGCTGCTCCAAGCCCCTGTGTCCAACCTGGCCTTGAGCACTGCCAGGGATGGGGCAGCCACAGCTGCTCTGGGCACCCTGTGCCAGCGCCTCAGCACCCTCACAGGGAACAGCTTCTGCCTCAGAGCTCAGCTCAGTCCTCACTTGGCACCACCATAGCCCCCCCAGCACCCCAATGATCCCCCTGCACCCCAATGACCTCCCTGCACCCCCACAATCCCCCCAGCACCCTATAACCTCCCTGTGCCCAGTGACCCTCCTGGCACCCAATGAGCCCCTTGCACCCCAATACCCACCCAGCACCTCACTACCCCCTGCACCCCCATAACCCCCCCCAGCACCCCAATACCCCACAAGCACGCCAATACCCCCCTTAATGTGTGTGTCATCCCCCCAGGAGCTGCTCAAGCTGGAATCCTGCCTCAGCATCATCAGTGGCAAACCCCTGAATTCCCTTTATTTCATCAGCTTCCAAGGTTCCATATGGGAATTGGGGGGGAAGGAGGGGGGGGTGTCCCCAGGACATGGGTATGGGGGGGTGTCCCCCTAATTCACCCTATCCCATCTCCAGATGATTTTCTGCTCTACCTGGACCCCCATTACTGCAGCCCTGTGTGGATACAGAGCAGGAGAACTTCCCACTGCAGGTAATGGGTATGGGCGGACGGGAACATCCCATCAATGGGGTATTTTTGGGGGGGAGGGGAATTATCCTGACACACACACACACACACAAACACCACCCTCCCCCCTTTTCCAGTCATTCCAATGCAGATCCCTGCGGAAGATGCCCTTTGGGAAGATGGATCCCAGCTGCACCATTGGCTTCTATGCAGGCGCTGGGACCGGGCTGGATGCGCTCTGCAAGGGCCTGAGCCGGGTGAGCCCACATCGCATTATGGGGGGGGTGTTTTGGGGTTGCCCCCCCCATTGTAACCCCCTTTTCCCTCCCCCGCCCATATCCACGTCCTGCCCCCCCCCCCACAGCACCCGAGCGTTATCCCCTCTTCACCCTGGTCGAGGGGGGGGCGCAGGGGATGGAGCCCCCCCTCCTCCGGAGACGCCGCCCCCCCCCGCGACCCCCTCCGGGGCAGAGGAGTTCGTGTTCCTCTGAGCACACACCACACCCCCCCACAGGACTGAACCATTGTGGGTTATGGGGGGGATGGGACTGAATCATTGTGAGTTATGGGGGGGTTGCCAACTCCTCAACTCCCCCCTATGGGACTGAACCCAATGGTTATGGGGGGGTCCCAACCCCTGAAACCCCGCCCCCCCCATGGGACTGAACCACTGTGGGTTATGGGGGAGTCCCAACCCCTCAAACCCCCCATGGGACTGAACCACTGTGGGTTACGGGGGGGGTCCCCAACTCCACAATGACCCCTCAGGGACACCCACCCCCACCCCTTTGTGCCCCCCCGCCCCAGGGGGTACCAGACGCTGCTCACGGTGGGGGGGTCACACGTTATTTATTGCTCCCCCCCCAGTAAAGATGAACTGAACCAGGCGCTGCCGTCACCCGTGGGGACCCCCCCATTACCCTCGGGCCGGGGGGGGCAGCGCCTCCCCCCCCCCCCTTGTTCCACTGCCGGTACCGGGGGGGGGGGGGGGGGGCACCTTTAAGCGGCCCCCCCGGGGTCGTTTCCGCTGTCCCAGGGCTTCTGCTCTGCTTCCGGCTCCGCTTCTGGTTCCTTGGGGCTGGGAGAGGGGAGGAGGATGAAGGGATGAGGATGAAGGGGGGGATGAGGATGAGGATGAAGAGGGGAGATGAGGATAAAGGGATCAGGATGAGGATGAAGGGGAATGAGAATAAATGGATTAGGATAGAGAGGGTGAGGATAAAGAGGGATCAGGATGAGGATGAGGGGATAAGGATGAGGATGAAGGCAGGGATGAGGATGAGGATAAAGAAAATGAAGATAAAGGGATGAGGATAAAGAGGGAATGAGGATAAAGGGATGAGGATAAAGAGGCGGTGAGGATAAAGGGATCAGGATGAGGATAAAGAGACAGGGATGGGGATAAAGGAATGAAGGGGAGGATGAAGGGATAAGGATGAAGATAAAAGGTGAGGATAAAGGAATGAGGATGAGGATGGGGGGGTAGGTTTAGGTGTGACCCTGTAGGCGCCTGTAGTTGGCCTGATCCTGCCGCTCCTCCTGCTCCGAGCTGGGGGCAAAGGGGTCCTGAGCACCCCTAATACATGGGGGGGGGGGGACCCATGGACCCCCCCCCCCCCGTACCCCCCTTACCGGTACATGCAGGTCTTGTGCAGGGAGCACCAACGGTTCAGCTCCTTGTCATCCACTGCCAGGATCTGAGGGATGGAGGGGGGGGCACAGGGGGTTGGAGGGGGCCAAATGGGAGGGACCAATGGGGAGGGCCCAAATGGGTCTGGGTGGGGATCGAGATGGGTTTGGGGGGGTTCAAATGGGTCTGGGGGGGGGGGTCCAAATGGGGTTGAGGGGGTCCAATTGGCTTGGGGGGGGTGGTTCAATGGGGCTGGAAAGTTCCATTTGGCTCTATGGGGGGGGGGGGGGTTCGGAGTGAAAAAGGGGAATATGGGGGAGAAGGTTGGGAAAGGGATGTGGGACAGGGACATGGGGTGAGGACAGGGATGGACACAGGGATAGGGTTGAGATGAGGGTGAGGATATGGGAGAGGGATGGACACAGGGATGGACATGGATGAGGAAAGGACAGGGATGAGGAAGAGAATGAAGCAATGGGACAGGGATGAGGATGCAGCAATGGAACAGGGATGGGGATGCAGCAATGGGACAGGGATGGGGATGCAGCAATGGGACAGGGATGAGTGTGCGGCAATGGAACACGGATGAAGATGCAGCAATGGGACAGGGATGAGGAGGCAGTGATGGGACAGGGATGGGGATGCAGCAATGGGACAGGGATGGGGATGCGGCAATGGGACAGGGATGGGGATGCAGCAATGGGACAGGGATGAGTGTGCGGCAATGGAACACGGATGAAGATGCAGCAATGGGACAGGGATGAGGATGCAGCAATGGGACAGGGTGAGGATGCCGCAATGGGACAGGGATGAGGATGCGGCAATGGGACAAGGATGGGGCTGGGCTCAGCACTGCCAAAGGCCTCTATGGGGCAGAGCACGTTCTATAGAGCAGGGACCACTCTACGGGGCAGAGCACCCTCTATGGGGCAGAGCCTGTTCTATGGGACAGAACCCGCTCTATTCAACAGCCACAGCTTTGTGATGGCAGCAGCATCGTGCCCATGGCCACTGGGCACCCAGGGGTGCTGCGGGAGTCACTGCAAGGGGGGGGCACCAGGCTCTGCCCAGCCGGCTCGGGGAGGTCCCTCCCGGGCTGCTCTTCCTCAGTGCCTTTGGTGCGGAGGTGCAGCATGCGAGGGGTCACAGCTCAGCCTGGGCAATGGAACAGGCGTCACGGCACCTACGGCAAGTGCAGAGTGACCCACATTGGCACAGCAGAGAATCCTGGAATCCCAGACTGGGCTGGGCTGGAAGGGACCTTAAAGCTCATCCAGATCCATCCATGAGCTTCTGCCTCAGAGCTCAGCTCAGTCTCCCCCTGGCAGGTTAAAGCCATTCCCCTTGGCCTGTCCCTACAGCCCTTGTCCCCTCTCCAGTTTTCTTGCAGTCCCCTTCAGGTATTGAAAGGCCACAAGAAGGTCTCTCTGCAGCCTTCTACAACAATACTCAACGACTTTATGTCCAGCTGCTCTCTCCTTCATCACACCAAGTGTTTAAACAGGAACATGAGCTCTTCGTGTCTTAACAACACAAGTCTGTGCCTACAACCCTATTGCTCTGCTCATTGTGGCTTCCTGTTGGAGCTGCTGCTCTCAAAACCAAAAGCTTTTTGCTCCTTGTTGTGTGTATTTAAGGAAAGCAGTGTTTTGCTGTGTCGAAGGGATGCCACTGCCTTCAATGGGGTTATCATCTGAGCAGGAGAGCAGAGGAAACACAAGGTGACATTGTAGGAAGCAGAAGCAGCAGCAGCATTGCAATGCATCTTCCTGGTGGGTCATGATGAGCAGGCAATGAGGTGGCTTCTGGCATTGCTGCTGATGAGCTCCTAATGGCTTTAGCTCTCCACTTGCAGGTGGAGCTGCTTTCATTGGAGTTAAATCTGGTTTAAAGGCAGCTGAGCAAATGCTGGGCAGGAGCTGCTGCCCCTTCTTTGAGTACTTAGTGATTGGATTTAGGAGTCAGCTCAAACGTCTTTAGGCAAGGACTTATCTGCTTACATTTGAATGCACCAGGTCACCCCATGTGTTTACTGGGTCCATGAGCTCCCTTTATTGTTGAGGGAGATTTGGTGGGGTTCATGCCTCTCACTGCAATGCAGACACCTCCATTGCTCCAGCTGAAGAGATCTGGGTGAAGTCTGCTGATTGCATTGCCCTGAGTCTCATCAGCTGTCATGGGACCTTGGCTCATAGATAGGTAAGGAGAGATGCCGCGGAAACAACTCAGTCAGAGATCAATATGATCAGACAAAAAGCCATTTATTGCAAAGCATTAACTCCTTATATACTATTGCTTACACACACCTACAGCAATTTGGCATATCATGATTGGATACTTGTCCTGAAGACCCTTAGTGACTAACATATAATTGGTTAAGCACAGGTGTGAGAACTTGACCTCGAACGCTTGCCAACAGTCCACAGTTCTCATAACTCAGTGAATTACAGCTTCTTCTTATCTTGCTTGCTTAGGCTTCCTCAGGCCTCCCACGGCCTTGCTGTATCTTTCAGAGTTATACAGAGCTCATGTACCAAATACCCATTCTCCTGTGAGAACACTGTCTCCAGAGAGAGACACTCATGTTTGGCTCTTAATAGGATGTGTATTGCCCCAAATGCAACACACACACACTGCCAAGGGCTGAGATTCTGAGTGTACTTCAGTAATCACTGCCGTGTGCTGTAGGCTGAAACACGTGCTGTGTTTTAAGGTGAGAAGAGATCCCTCTGAAGCCATCAGTGGATGTGGGCAGGCTCTGCAGTGTGGACTGGCTGCAAGGCGCTGGGCATGTTGTGATGGGATATTTTGCAGCCAGTTTTCTCCAGCACTTGGAGACCAGTTCTGCTCCAGTGCAGCAGGGCTGGCTGTGCTCTCACCTGCCCCTCCTGCACTGCCTCTGCTTTGCTCCTTGTCCTCTGTGGCCGGCAGGACTTTGCTGAACTGCTCCCACATGTTCTTGGGGGGCAGTGGTGCCTCCTCCCTCTCTGTAAGGGTCTCCACGTGCTCTGACAGCGATGCCAAGCCAGGCCCTGCAAACCAGGACTTCCTTCAGTGCAGTCTGCTGGGCTCCCTGAACAAACACGAGCAGTGTGCAGAGGTACCAGGGCTGGAAAGCCAGTCAGGGGATCCCTCGCCATAAATAGGAACAGAAACTGCTCAGATGCATTGAGCGGTTGCATCCATGAGCCAACCAGGTCTCTTCTGCACCAAGATGAATGGCCACTTTCACATGGATTGATGGGAATGATTCCAGCTGCTCTCCTACTGCTGTGCTTCATCTGGGGAAAAGAAGCAGCATCTGGCACATCTGCCTAGAGAGGCTGGTTGGGGACCTTGGGTACCACTCATCACAAGTGCCTGGCTGACTGGGGAGACAAGGAACTGGTTTTACCCACTCTCACAGCGACACACACAGGTAGCCTTAGGATTTGCTAGTTCAGGTCACACATGTTTGGGTTTTCCCTTTTCCCCAGTGGAACCAGGGCTGTATTATCAGACACTGCCCATCCCATAACTTTGAATTACGTTTCCACTCTGTGTGTGCCCTTCACGAGGGCACAGAGAGTTACCAGCCACTACCTACAAAACACATCCATCAAATAAACTACTTCCTACTCTTCCACCTTAGCTCCCTATCAGCAAGATGTGTCCCCAGCCATTAGCCTAAGGGAATGATGTGATGTTGACCACCACCTTCAAAACTCGTGCACACTTTGGCAACAATAAAAGAGGACAACTCTAAAAGTGTGCATGGAAGTTCTTGCAGCCCCAGCACTGCGGGGAGATGGGAGGTTGGCTTTCCACTTCTGCTCTGCCCGTCTGCTTGTGTGCGCTCGTGTCACAGCCTGGGGCTAACAGGAATGGCACTCGGATCCTCTCCTGGCATGGAAACAGAACTCATGCTCCTCTGGTGTTCCTCCTCCCCTTTTCTGCCCTCAGGTCTCCACTGCCTACTGCTCTTCATCCTTATAAACTCCACACCTTGAGGGTACAGGCCATAATGTGCTGTTTTACCTCCAGGAATGTGCTGTCTGGTGTATGTGAGGGTTTCAGTCCAAATGCTGCTATGTGTTTCTGTGCACTTAATGTAAGCCAAAGAGGGGAGAATGAAGCCTGGATACCAAAATGGGGATGGGGAAGGACACTGGCTACACAGACACTGTGCTCTGTGCTTTCCACTTCAGCAGGTACAGCCAAGCTGCAGTGAGCAACAGGACGTGTGCATCTGTTCAGTGGGGGAAACAATCTCTGGGACTTGCCCCAGTGCTACCTGAAATCCCTCTTTGTTGGGGGTCGAGCATGGGCGCTTCAACAGGCCTACAGCAAGCTGTGAGAAAGTGAACCTCTGACCCCAGGTTAAAAGAAGAAGAAGTGTCAAGATCAGCAAACCAGGAATGCAATAACAGGATGCCAGTAATTGCAGAAGCATGATGTAACGCTAAGCTGAAGCGAAGGTGTGAAACCAATCAGGAGAGGTAAAGGGGAGCGTGTATCCCTCGTGGGCAAAGTGAAGCAGCCAATCAAGTAATGCGTGATCGCGTGTAAGACAGTATATTAAGAGCAGCCTTGTAATCAATAAACGGAGCATTTTGTGAACCTACATCATATCGGTGTTTTCTCCCCTCCACCTGGCCGCGGCATTTTGGTGACACCGACGTGATACCAGGAGAGAGAGAGACCGTGGACGAGAGAAGGTGGAGATCCCGGCTGCCCGAGAGAGGCAGGCTGCCCGAGAGAGGCAGGAAAAGAGCTCAAATTACGTGGCCACGGCTGACCGGTGAGTCAGGCAGACTGCGGTCTGGTTCGGGATGGGTTTCGCTGTATCAGCGATAGAAAAGGCTACGACAGAAGGAGTGCTATGCGTAGCGAAGAAAACAGGGTACTCGATACCCCGACAGGAACTTGTGGATGTTTTACTTTGGTGCCGACGAAGGGGGTTGTTAGAAAATACTGGACAGTTATTCTCCAAAGATCAATGGTGTAAGATAGGGGAAGAATTGTGGGAGTCGGTGAAGCTTTAATCTCGAGACTTGGGAGAAAATTACTAAGGAAGAAGCCCCTGATTTATGGATGTTTTCAGTCCTTCCTAAGGTGAAGGGAGCAACCCTTAAAGAGACAGACCTAAAGTTAATGTTGAAATGGTTGAAGACACGTTACCCAGAGATTTATGAGTCTACCGGATTTGAGATATCCTTGTGGAATGGGGCAGGAGTTAAGCTGTGGAATGCAGCCACGAAAGGCAATGATGCTGTGAAAAGTTTGTCAGTCATTTGGAGAACTGTTTTAGAGACGTTAAAGTAAAAAAAAAAATGAGATCATGGAGATCAGCGTGCCCCCCCCCCCCCCCCCCCGAACCTCCACTGGTTGCCGCTGCAGCAGCGAAGACTGAGGACGGGGATGAAGACGATCCTTTCGACCTGAGCCCTATTGACCCCGAGATGGAGCCTGTGCACGTTTATCAGTTTGCTGTTGCTGCTCCTGAGATTCTGATGCCTGATAATGCCGATGCTGACCTGGATGGTGCTTTTGACCTGGAGCCTATTCATCCGGAAAAGAAGCCTGATTTATATCCCCCATATCCTCATGATAAATGGGTAGCTGTAAAGGGAGAAGTGAGATGGGTGGGGGATGTGGATGTATTGCACGGTTTCCCATGGTGTGTGTGCTTCCCACCCAAGATGGGATGGTCTCTTGTATGCTCTTATCAGGGGTATCGGGCAGAATGTGTAAGACCGTGGAGTTGGGACCCCGTATACTACTCCTTTGATACAGTCTCTCTGTGATACTCATGTACTAGAAGTTGGTAAATATAAGTATGTCCACGTTTCTATCTACCCTTGGAAACCTTTATAGATATTGCTGGCAACTTCCTCCAACATAGGCTGGCCACCTGTGTAGGAACGAGTGTGCATTTTGGTCAGTAAAAAAGCCCAAGCCTCATGCGATGTGAGGGAGGCAGAGCCTCTGTGGGGACGCCCGCTAAGGTTGAGACTGCCACCTTGCACTGTGATGATGCTTCTCGGAGCTGGTTTCCTGATAGTCTTTACAGGGTCCTTGTGCCACGTCCTGTATGTGGGACTGTGTAGTGGGAACAATGATTGTCTGGATTTTGTGTTTCAAATATTGTAGTTGTGTGGAGTGTGCTTGCGGGATCCCATATGTGTGTGTGTGTGTGTCTGTGTGTGTGTGTGATGAGGGCAGACAGTGTTCTGTATATTTTTTGTTGTCAGGTTCATGTAAAAGTTTTAACAGGTAGCAGTTTAACCTTTCGGGCAAGAAAAGGTTAATGCAAAAGCGCAGTTGCCGATAGGCCGGTGGTTTTAGCTGTGCAAAGCAGGGTGAGCAACTTTGAAAAAAAAAACCAACAACAACAAAAAAAAAACAACAACAAAAAAAATCACTTGAGGGCAACTGAAAATTAACAGCTTGAATATGCATGCTTGTAAAGTAGCTATTATTAGAGGTTGTGATTTTGTGTATAAAACCACCTGTATTTACTAGCCAGTTGCTAATAAGAAACTATACGTTGTATTGTATGGATTTGTCACTTGTAAAAGAGATGTTAAAGAAAGCAAATTTGCAGTAGCTGCTAGAAAATACTAAGGCAAAAGCTAGAAAGATTCTAAGATGATGGTACTGTTATAAAGCAAGTAATGGAACAAATTAAGAGGGTGGGAGAACTCCACTGGTAAGAAGTTTCTTTGGTTAGTCCCTCGCTGCCATTAGCATCTTCAACATGCTGATGCACTCTGTGATAGTTACTCTGCTAATGTAAATCTGTGTGTGCTTTGCTGTAGTAGTGACTTGTTACTGGGTTAAGCAGGTGAAACTCTGCATTGACAACAAGGTGCAAGGACAGAGATTGACCAAATGCCTGCTACCACAGTCAAGGGCAAGACTGGGTTGGCCTCTGTGTTTGCCACCAAGAAGAACCTTTAGCTTCGCTGCTGGCTGCAACCCAGCAGGCGTAGAGCAGTGGAGACACATGTCATGCCAGACCTTGATGTGAGGGATGGCCTCCGCTGTTATCAGAGAGCCATCCAGGAGAAAAAGGGTAGGCCCAGCTGTGTACAGCTATCAACAGGACCATACTGGCTGCCAGCAAAACATACCAAGCCGCAGAACTCAACCACATAAAGAAACAGCAATGGTAGAAATCTTTGTAAAATCTTTGTAATATCTGTGCTATTATGTGTGACCATGGGTAATGGAAAAGTATACTGAGCATATCTGTTAAATCCCAACTATTCCAACCTGTTACATGGTGTGTAGGATTCACTGATATGCCACATGTTATAAAGGTTCAAGTGACTTCAAATCAGACTAATCTTACTGAAATAATGCTACCTAGAGTAGTGGGTTGTTATATTACACAAGTCAAGCAGTGATAGAGCAGACACAATAAATTGTCAAAAACTTTTCGTAAAACTAAAAAGGGGGAGATGTGGAGACAGTGTTCTCACAGGAAAATGAATATTTGGTACATGAGCTCTGAATAACTCTGAGGGATACAGCAAGGCCATGGGAGGCCCGAGGAAGCCTAAGCAAGCAAGATAAGAAGAAGCTGTAATTCACTGAGTTATGAGAACTGTGGACTGTTGGCAAGCATTCGAGGTCAAGTTCTCACACCTGTGTTTAACCAATTATATGTTAGTCACTAAGGGTCTTCACGACAAGTATCCAATCATGATATGCCAAATTGCTGTAGGTGTGTGTAAGCAATAGTATATAAGGAGTTAAAGCTTTGCAATAAATGGCTTTTTGTCTGATCAAAAAAAAAAAAAAAGGGGGGGGAGTGTAACTCCTTGACTGTTAACACTGTACAGTTTACTTCTGCAGCTGCTTCACATCCCCTTTGCATTAGAATGCTTCTGGGCATGTGTTGTATGAATCTTTCTGATCATTCTGAATCTATTCACAAGAATTTGTTTGAACTTAAAGAAAATATGAAAGAACTTACTGTAGAAACAAATCCTATAGACTCTTGGTTAAAATCGTTAGGAATAAGTAGTTGGTTAAGGAGTTTAATCATGATGTTAAAGGACCAATAATGATTATGTTGTTAATTTTGTTTTTTGGACCTTGTTTGTTACAATGTATTATGCAACGCATGCAGCAGATGACAAACGCCTTATTTGAAAAAAGAGGGGGAGATGTTGGGGGTCGAGCATGGGTGCTTGAACAGGCCTACAGCAAGCTGTGAGAAAGTGAACTTATGACCCCAGGTTAAAAGAAGAAGAAGTGTCAAGATCAGCAAAACAGGAATGCAATAACAGGATGCCAGTAATTGCAGAAGCATGATGTAACGCTAAGCTGAAGCGAAGGCGTGAAACCAATCAGGAGAGGTAAAGGGGAGCGTGTATCCCTCGTGGGCAAAGCGAAGCAGCCAATCAAGTAATGCGTGATCGTGTGTAAGACAGTATATTAAGAGCAGCTTTGTAATCAATAAACGGAGCATTTTGTGAACCTACATCGTGTCGGTGTTTTCTCCCCTCCACCTGGCCGCGGCACTGGGTGTATCACACTGGGTATATCACACTGTGTATATCACACTGGGTGTATCACACTGGGTATATTACACTGGGTGTATCACACTGGGTGTATCACACTGGTTGTATCACAGTGGGTGTATCACACTGGGTATATCACACTGGGTGTATCACACTGGGTATATCACACTGGGTATATCACACTGGGTATATCATATCACACTGGGTGTATCACACTGGGTATATCACACTGGGTGTATCACACTGGGTATATCACACTGGATATATCACACTGGGTGTATCACACTGGGTGTATCACAGTGGGAATATCACACTGGGTATATCACACTGGGTGTATCACACTGGTTATATCACACTGGGCATATCACACTGGGTATATCACACTGGGCATATCACACTGGGTATATCACATTAGGTGTATCACACTGGGTATATCATACTGGGTATATCATATCACACTGGGTGTATCACACTGGGTGTATTACACTGGGTGTATCAAACTGGGTATATCACACTGGGTGTATCACACTGGGTATATCATATCACACTGGGTGTATCACACTGGGTGTATCACAGTGGGTGTATCACACTGGGTATATCACACTGGGTGTATCACACTGGGTGTATCTCACTGGGTATATCACAATGGGCGAATCACACTGGGTATATCACACTGGGTGTATCACACTGGGTATATCACACTGGGTATATCATATCACACTGGGTGTATCACACTGGGTGTATCACAGTGGGTGTATCACACTGGGTATATCACACTGGGTGTATCACACTGGGTGTATCTCACTGGGTATATCACAATGGGCGAATCACACTGGGTATATCACACTGGGTGTATCACACTGGGTATATCACACTGGGTATATCATATCACACTGGGTGTATCACACTGGGTATATCACACTGGGTATATCACACTGGGTGTATCACACTGGGTATATCACACTGGGTATATCATATCACACTGGGTGTATCACACTGGGTATATCACACTGGGTTTATCACACTGGGTATATCACACTGGGTTTATCACACTGGGTGTATCACACTGGGTATATCACACTGGGCATATCACAGGGTATGGGATGGGCAGTGTCTGATAATACAGCCCTGGTTCCACTGGGGAAAAGGGAAAACCCAAACATGTGTGACCTGAACTAGCAACTCCTAAGGCTACCTGTGTGTGTCACTGTGAGAGTGGGTAAAACCAGTTCCTTGTCTCCCCAGTCAGCCAGGCACTTGTGATGACTGGTACCCAAGGTCCCCAACCAGCCTCTCTAGGCAGATGTGCCAGATGCTGCTTCTTTTCCCCAAATGAAGCACAGCAGTAGGAGAGCAGCTGGAATCATTCCCATCAATCCATGTGAAAGTGGCCATTCATCTTGGTGCAGAAGAGACCTGGTTGGCTCATGGATGCAACCGCTCAATGCATCTGAGCAGTTCCTGTTCCCATTCAGAGGGATCTCTTCTCACCTTAAAACACAGCGCGTGTTTCAGCCTGTAGCACACGGCAGCGATTACTGAAGTACACTCAGAATCTCAGCCCTTGGCAGTGTGTGTGTGTTGCATTTGGAGCAATACACAAACATGAGTGTCTCTCCTTACCTATCTATGAGCCAAGGTCCCATGACAGCTGATGAGACTCAGGCCAATGCAATCAGCAGACTTCATCCAGATCTCTTCAGCTGGAGCAATGGAGGTGTCTGCATTGCAGTGAGAGGCATGAACCCCACCAAATCTCCCTCAACAATAAAGGGAGCTGATGGACCCAGTAAACACATAGGGGTGACCTGGTGCATTCAAATGTAAGCAGATAAGTCCTTGCCTAAAGACGTTTGAGCTGACTCCTAAATCCAATCACTCAGTACTCAAAGAAGGGGCAGCAGCTCCTGCCCAGCATTTGCTCAGCTGCCTTTAAACCAGATTTAACTCCAATGAAAGCAGCTCCACCTGCAAGTGGAGAGCTGAAGCCATTAGGAGCTCAGCAGCAGCAATGCCAGAAGCCACCTCATTGCCTGCTCATCATGACCCACCAGGAAGATGCATTGCAATGCTGCTGCTGCTTCTGCTTCCTAGAATGTCACCTTGTGTTTCCTCTGCTCTCCTGCTCAGATGATAACCCCATTGAAGGCAGTGGCATCCCTTCGACACAGCAAAACACTGCTTTCCTTAAATACACACAACAAGGAGCAAAAAGCTTTTGGTTTTGAGAGCAGCAGCTCCAACAGAAGCCACAATGAGCAGAGCAATAGGGTTGTAGGCACAGACTTGTGTTGTTAAGACACGAAGAGCTCATGTTCCTGTTTAAACACTTGGTGTGATGAAGGAGAGAGCAGCTGGACATAAAGTGGTTGAGTATTGTTGTAGAAGGCTGCAGAGAGACCTTCTTGTGGCCTTTCAATACCTGAAGGGGACTACAGGAAAACTGGAGAGGGGACAAGGGCTGTAGGGACAGGCCAAGGGGAATGGCTTTAACCTGCCAGGGGGAGACTGAGCTGAGCTCTGTGGCAGAAGCTCATGGATGGATCTGGATGAGCTTTAAGGTCCCTTCCAGCCCAACCCAGTCTGGGAATCCAGGACTCTCTGCTGTGCCAATGTGGGTCACTCTGCACTTGCCGTAGGTGCCGTGACGCCTGTTCCATTGCCCAGGCTGAGCTGTGACCCCTCGCATGCTGCACCTCCGCACCAAAGGCACTGAGGAAGAGCAGCCCGGGAGGGACCTCCCCGAGCCGGCTGGGCAGAGCCTGGTGCCCCCCCCTTGCAGTGACTCCCGCAGCACCCCTGGGTGCCCAGTGGCCATGGGCACGATGCTGCCGCCATCACAAAGCCCTGGCGCTCGCTGTGGATTTGCCCATTGTGACAAATGGGGCCCCCACGCTGAGCTGAGCAGGGGCTATTGAAGGAGCCAGAGCCCTGCAGGAACCAGTGCACAGGAGACCCCTCCTCTGAGGGTCGGGAGCTGCATCTGCCGTGGCTGCCCTGCACATCCAGGGCCGTGTGCTTTGACTTTGCCATCCTGTTTGAGTGTGGCTGCAAAGACATTGTGGGTGCTGCTGTGAAGGGAGGAGAAGCTGTCAGGAGATGTGCTGGTGCCATGGCAGCTGTAGGAGCAGGGCATGGCTGAGGAGGAGCTCAGCCCTGGGCTTGTTGATGTGCTTGGAGCTCAGCTCTGCCTGCAGAGGTGCTGGGGGCAAAGCAGGAGCCTTGTGTGTGCAGGAGCTGCTGGGGTCAGAGGTGCTCAGAAGGTGTCAGGGCAGGAGAACTTCTCCCTCCCTCTCAGAGCCTGAGAAGTGCAAGGGTCACCCCAGATCCCAGGAACACCCCCTTAGTTTCATCCCCCCCTGGGCAGAGGGATGAGCTCATCACCAGCATCCTCACAGGTCAGATTTAGGGAGAACCCCCCAGCTGCAGACCCAAAACCTGGTAAGGTCCCCCTCATATCTGCAGTTCCCCCCTACCCAGTGATCTGTGGGGTGGTCTCTGGTGGCTGTAGCCCCTTTTGAGGGCTCCATTGGTCCCCCAAATTCCTCTGCCCCTGCAGAGCTTGGGCACATTCCCATGAACCTGCAAATCCCTCAAAACCTCCAGTTCCCTTCTGAACCCCAAGTCCCCCCATTTACTGCCATGGGCCAACAGGGGCACTGAAGAGTCAGGGTACCCTGGCACAAATGTAACCCCCAGTTTTGGGACATTGGGTGTTCTCCAAATCCCTGCACCCCCCCCTGGGGAGTTTTGGGTATCTCCCCCAATGCCCAAATCCCCTCTGAACCCCAAAACTCTTCCTCTCAACCCATCTCCACCCTGGGGGAACGTTGCTCACCCCAGAGTGACTCAGGGTGCCCTGGGAACCAGGTACCCCCATTTTCGGCACATGGGAGTTCCCCCAATATAATGTGCCTCTTACACAAGATTTGGGGAACCCCCTGAACCCCCAAATGTTCCTTGAACCCCCAAATCCCTCCAACCCCCAAATTCCTCCCATTTTTGGACACGGGGCTCCCTTGGGCATCCAATGAGATTTGTCTGCCCTGCAATTGATAGACCCCATTTTCGGGATATGGCAAGTCCCCCAAATACCTGAGCCACCCAAGGAGTTTTGGGGACCAGCCTGAATCCCCAAATCCCCCCAGGATCCCTGCAAATCCCCCCAAACCCAGATCCTGCAGCTCTAAACCTCCCAAAGATCAGCACAGTGGCACAGAGCTGCTAAAAAAGGGGTGTCCTGAAAAGTGGGGTCTCCCCAGCACCTGCCCTGTGTGTCCCCCAAGATGCTCTGGGACTGGAATGCACTGGTGAGACCCCAGCATTGCTTTGGGTTCAGTAGTGAATTCAGGGGGCCAGAGATGTTGATCCCCCAAAAGGGGTGCCCCTTTATTGGGGCACCCCAAAACCACACTGCCCCCAAAAGCCCCTGGTGGCCCTCAAAGCAATTGTAGTACCTCAAAAATCCTGGGGTACCCCAAATCTCCATGAAGCAGCCCAAGAGCAGGCAGGACCCCCCCAGGTTGGGGCCAGGAGCCCCCCTAAAACCCTAAAAGCCACCCCCATCCTTTCATCACCCCAGACCCCCCCCAGATGAACTTGGGGACCCAAAATCCTGGACGGGCCCCACCAAACACCCTGCCCCCAACTGGGGGTATCCCAAAAAACCTGCTTCCCCTCTCTAATGACACCCAGCCCCAAATTGCTCCTTGTTACCCCAAACCACACCCCATGGGGCACCCCAGCTCTCCCCTCTCTGGTATCAGGGTGTTGGGGGGGCCAGCCCCAGAGTGGGGCTTGCCTAATTTGGGGTGTCCCACCAAAAAGACCAAGGAGGCCTCGGGGGGGATGAGCAGAAGCTAATCCACAGTCCCTGTGGCAGGAACTGGGAATACTGGGAGGGACTGGGAGCACCCACAGCAGGTAGTGAGAGCAGTGGGAGGAACTGGGAGTTGAGCACGGCTGCAAGCATGAAGACCTGTGGCAGGGACTGGGAGCACTGCGATATTGAAACCCCAGCAGTATCTGGCGCCATAGTGGCCTCTATTGGTCTGTACTGGTGCAGACTGGACTGCACTGCTCCATACTGGGATGTGTAAATGTGCAGATGACACCAAATCAGGTGGGAGCATTGATCTGCTGGAGGGTAGGAAGCTCTGCAGAGGGATCTGGACAGGCTGGATCCATGGGCTGGGGCCAATGGGATGAGGTTCAGGAAGGCAAAGTGCCGGGTCCTGCACTTGGGCCACAACAACCCCCTGCAATGCTCCAGGCTTGGGGAAGAGCAGCTGGAAACTGCTCATGGGAAAGGAGCTGGAGGTGCTGATTGATGGAGCTGAACATGAGCAGCTTGTGCCCAGGCAGCCAGGAAGCCTCCAGCATCGTGGGCTGGATCAGCACCAGTGAGGCAGCAGGGCCAGGGCAGGGATTGTGCCCCTGCACTGGGCAGTGGGGAGGCTGCACCTCGAATCCTGTGTTCAGTTCTGGGGCCCTCACTGCAAGAGACCTTGAGGTGCTGGAGCGGGGCCAGAGAAGGGCAATGGAGCTGGTGCTGGGAAAGGAAACAGCACAGGAGGGTGTTTTTAGTGAACTGTTGTTCTTCCTGATAAAACCTGTTGGGCTCCAGCATCTTGTTCCATGGTTTCCATGGTAATTGGAACCTATTTTTGTTATTAAAATAGTATTTCATTTTCTGCTCCCCTGAGCTCCAAGAGAAACAGCAACAAGGGCCTCCCCTTGTGCCACAGCTTGGACCCTGTGCAAGATGTGACAAGAAAACCAGATGGGCTGGTTGCCGCGGGCAGGTGGAGGGGAGAAAACACCGATATGATGTAGGTTCACAAAGCTCCGTTTATTGATTACAAGGCTGCTCTTAATATACTGTCTTACACACGATCACGCATTACTTGATTGGCTGCTTCACTTTGCCCACGAGGGATACACGCTCCCCTTTACCTCTCCTGATTGGTTTCACACCTTCGCTTCAGCTTAGCGTTACATGAAGCTTCTGCAATTACTGGCATCCTGTTATTGCATTCCTGTTTTGCTGATCTTGACACTTCTTCTTTTAGCCTGGGTCAGAGGTTCACTTTCTCACAGCTTGCTGTAGGCCTGTTCAAGCGCCCATGCTCGACCCCCAACAGGGGTGTGTGCCTCACTGCATAGAGGTAGACCTGGCATCGGCCTCCTGCTTTACATGTGCTGGTTTCTCACCGTTTGGTAGACCTGGCATCCACAGGCTCGCAGTCGGTGCATGTACTGCAGTGTCAGAGGTAGACCTGCCCTCCGCCGGCTCGCAGACGGTACATGTACTACAGTGTTAGAGGTAGACCTGGCCTCCACTGGCTCACAGTCAGTGCATGTACTGCAGTGTCAGAGGTAGACCTGGCCTCGGGGGTGCATGTACTGCAGTGTCAGAGGTAGACCTGGCATCCGCCGGCTCGCAGTGAGTGCATGTAGTACAGTATCAGAGGTAGACCTGGCCTCCGCTGGCTCGCAGTCGGGGGTGCATGTACTGCAGTGGCAGAGGTAGACCTGGCCTCTGCCGGTTCGCAGTCAGTGCATGTACTGCAGTGTCAGAGGTAGACCTGGCCTACGCCTGCTGCCTGTGCGTGTGGCATTCTTGCTATAGGTAGACCTGGCCTTGGCCGGCTCGGGGGCAGGGGGGGGAGGGGTGTGTGTTGCCGACGATTACAGCACGGCCTTCGTTTTTCTGGGTTCCTTCCTGGTCTTTTTTTGGGGATTTCGTTTGTTTTTTTTTTTTTTGGTTGGTTTTTCTGTTTCTCGGATGTTTTCGATATATTTTTTTCCCTCCCCCACGCCATGGCCTCGAGGCTGCCTCCGTCCCCTCCCCCCATCCCCTCGGGAATGTTTCTGTGTGTAAAAGGATGGACACAGGAAACACATTTCCTTTTGTATCCTTCTCCTTCTTTCTTGGATTATGTTCTCTGTCCGTCTGTCCGTCTGTCCCTCTCTGTCTGTCTCCTTTACCCGACGCCTTCACGTTATTCCAAGAAGAGTATTCCAACCCTAACCCCTAACCCCTAACCCCTAACCCTAACGCCTAACCCCTAAACCTAACACTAACCCTAACCCTAACCCCTAACCCTAACACTAACCCCTAACCCCTAACCCTAACCCTAACCCTAAACCTAACACTAACCCCTAACCCCTAACACTAACCCTAACCCTAACCCCTAACCCTAACACTAACCCCTAACCCCTAACCCTAACCCTAACTCTAACCCTAACACTAACCCTAACCAAACCCTAACCCTAACTGACCACTAACCCTAACCCAAATCCCTAACATTAACCCTAACCCTAACCTGAACCCGAACCCTAACCCTAACCCAACCCTAACCCTAACCCAACCCTAACCCAACCCTAACCCTAACCCAACCCTCACCCTAACCCTAACCCAACCCTAACCCTAACCCTAAGCCCTAACCCCTAACCCTAACCCTAATCCTAAGCCCTAACCCTAACCCTAACTCTAACCCTAACCCTAATCCCTAACCCTAACCCCTAACCCTAACCCTAACCACTAACCCTAACCCTAACCCAGACAGAGGGAAGGGAGGAGAGAAACCCGAAAACACAGAGAAACCCCAAAGGAGCCGCACAGGAACCCACATTGTGATAAACCATCAATGAATTGAGTTCTGCACATCATAGGTGAGGTTATGGGGACAGAACCATACAGGTTTATAGCAACAAAACCTGAGCTCAATAAGGACATAAGATGAGCAAACTGGAGTCATATAGAAGAAGAATCTATACAGGTAAAAAGAAGGGGGAGGGGTTTGCTTGCTCGGTAGAAGAAAAGCTGATGCCTGTAAAATTAAGCTTGACTTAGCTTAAATTTAGCTTAATTTAAGCTTAACTTAAGCTTAACTTAAGCTTAACTTAGTTTAACTTAGCTTAAGCTTAACTTAAGCTTAATTTAGCTTAGCTTAATTTAAACTTAATTTAGCTTAACTTAAACTTAAGCTTAACTTAGCTTAACTTAGCTTAACTTAAGCTTAACTTAGCTTAACTTAGCTTAACTTAAGCTTAACTTAAGCTTAACTTAGCTTAATTTTAGCTTAACTTAGCTTAACTTAGCTTAACTTAAGCTTAACTTAAGCTTAACTTAGCTTAATTTTAGCTTAACTTAGCTTAACTTAGCTTAATTTTAGCTTAACTTAGCTTAATTTAGCTTAATTTAAGCTTAACTTAGCTTAATTTAAGCTTAACTTAGCTTAACTTAGCTTAACTTAGCTTAACTTAAGCTTAACTTAAGCTTAACTTAGCTTAACTTAGCTTAACTTAAGCTTAACTTAGTTTAACTTAATCTTAACTTAGCTTAATTTTAGCTTAACTTAGGTTGTAGAAAGAGAACAATGTTAATGTCATTACCCTATGGAATTGAGTGGCCCCACTAAAGGTGAGTTACCTGTTTCACACCCGTCCTATACAGTATCATAAAGAACAATGTTTGTGTTTAAGTCTGAGATAACAAGATTTAGTTGCAATAAAAGATGTTTGTTAATCAAATTGTGCTTAAATTGGGTAAAAAATGAAAGAAAACTAAACCTAACATAAGTCAAGCTTAAGTAGACAAGGACTAGGCCTTATATTAGCCATAGAGCTCCTGTAATGTAAAGAACACTTGTGCTAGGTCTGTATTGATGCAGGACATGAGGAGTTACCAGTTGTTAAGACAATGACAAGAGAAAGACTTGGGGCCTTCATCCCATTGATCCCATAACAACAGACTGGGCAGATACAGAGACACCAGGGAAGGACGTATATGGGATGTAAAGGGCTATAGGAACCACAGCCTCAAGGAAGGGGAGCGACTGTCATTGGTGGAGCTGGTGCCTTTGGGGTTGGGTGACCCCTACTCACATGAGGAAGATGCTGACTTCATCCTCAGACCCCTACCCCAATGTGCACACGTATAGGGGCTATGGACACGTATAAGGGCTATGGACACGTATAGGGGCTATGAACACGTATAGGGGCTATGGGCACCCACAGGGGCTATGAACACGTATAGGGGCTATGGACACGTATAGGGGCTATGGACACGTACAAGGACTATGGGCACCTATAGGGGCTATGGACATGTATAAGGGCTATGGGCACCTATAGGGGCTATGGACACGTATAGGGACTATGGACACGTATAAGGGCTATGGACACGTATAGGGGCTATGGACACGTATAGGGGCTATGGACACGTATAAGGGCTATGAGCACCCATAGGGGCTATGGACACGTATAGGGGCTATGGACACATATAGGGGCTATGGACACGTATAAGGGCTATGGACACGTATAAGGACTATGGACACGTATAAGGACTATGGACACGTATAGGGGCTATGGACACGTATAAGGGCTATGGACACGTATAGGGGCTATGGACACGTATAGGGGCTATGGACACGTATAAGGACTATGGGCACCTATAGGGGCTATGGACACGTATAGGGGCTATGGACATGTATAAGGACTATGGGCACCTATAGGGGCTATGGACACGTATAGGGGCTATGGGCACCCATAGGGGTATGGGTTATAGCACTAGGACCTAATTCCCCCCCCCCCCCATACAGAGCTCCAGGGTCAGACCGAGCCAAGCACTTTATTCACAGCCCCATATAGGAAGGGGGCTCCATAGGGTTCCATAGGGCTCCATAGGGTTCCATAGGGCTCCATAGGGTTCCATAGGGCTCCGTAGGTTCCATAGGGCTCCATAGGTTCCATAGGTTCCATAGGGCTCCATAGGTCTCCATAGGCTCCCATAGGGCTCCGTAGGTTCCATAGGGCTCCATAGGCTCCCATAGGCCCCCATAGGGCTCCATAGGCTCACTCCGGGGGGGGCAGCGTGAGCCGCGCGGGGTCATAGTAGTTGGGGTCAATGAGGGGCAGCCCCCGACGCTCGCGCTCCATCACCTGCAGCTCAGCCTCCCGCCGGGCCCATTGCTGCAGCCTGGGGCAGACCCATAGGCACCTATAGACCCTAGAGCACCTATAGCCTCCCATAGACCCTATAGCACCTATAGCCCCCCATAGACCCTATAACACCTATAGCCCCCATAGACCCTATAGACCCTATAGGCCCCCATAGACCCTATAGACCCTATAGCCCCCCATAGACCCTATAGCACCTATAGCCTCCCATAGACCCTATAGCACCTATAGCCCCCCATAGACCCTATAGCACCGCTATGGATGGGGGTGCTCACCTATAGCCCCCCATAGACCCTATAGCACCTATAGCCCCCTATAGACCCTATAGCACCTCTATGGGGATGCTCACCTATAGCCATACCCCCCATACCCCCCATACCCCCATACCCCCCATAACCCCATAACCCCCATACCCCCCATACCCCCCATACCCTCCATACCCCCCATACCCCCCATACCCCCCATACCCCCCATAACCCCATAACCCCCATACCCCCCATACCCCCCATACCCCCCATACCCCCATACCCCCCATACCCCCCATACCCCCATACCCCCCATACCCCCATACCCCCCATACCCCCAATACCCCCATACCCCCCATACCCCCATACCCCCCATACCCCCTATAACCCCCATAACCCCATACCCCCATACCCCCCATACCCCCCATACCCCCCATACCCTCCATACCCCCATACCCCCCATCCCCCCCATACCCCATACCCCCCATAGACCCCATAGCCCCTATAGCCCCCATACCCCCCATACCCTCCATACCCCCCATACCCCCCATACCCCCATACCCCCATACCCCCCATACCCCCTATAACCCCCATAACCCCATACCCCCCATACCCCCTATAACCCCCATAACCCCATACCCCCCATAACCCCATACCCCCCATACCCCCATACCCCCCATAGACCCCATAGCCCCTATAGCCCCATAGCCCCTATAGCCCATACCCATAGTCAGGCAGGTAATGCAGGAACACGGATCCCAGCACTATGGCAATGGAGACACCAGTGAAGAAAACCACCCTCATGTTGAGGACGTCAGCGTCCGGCTCAGCAGAGAACCCGTGATAGTCGGGGTTCTGCAGCCCATAATGAGCACAATGCATCCCATGAGTACAGGCATCCCATAATGAGCACATGCATCCATAGGGACCCCAATGCATCCATAGGGACAACAATGCATCCCATAGGGAACCCAATGCATCACATAAGGACACCAATGCATCCCATAATGAGCCCCACACATCCTATAATGAGCCCCAATGCATTCCATAATGAGCCCCATGTATCCTATAATGAGCGCCATGCATCCCATAATGAGCCCCATGCATCCCATAATGAACCCATGCATCCCATAATGAGCCCAATGCATTCATAGGGAGCCCAATGCATCTATAGGGAACCTAATGCACCCCATAGGGACCCCAATGCACTCTATAGGGACCCTAATCCCCACTATAGGGCCCCCAACTGACCCTACAGAGCCCCACATGTCCCCCATAGAGGCTCCAATCCCGCCGCCCAGAGCCACACCCCCAACGCGAGGCCACGCCCCCATCACAGCAACCAATCAGAGCTTAGCTTTTGCCAAGCCCCACCCTGAAAGCTGAAACCACACCCCCATTAACTCCGCCCCTTCACACGAGGCCACGCCCACATCCAAGCTCCTCCCACCTCCCTAAGCCCCGCCCCAATCGTGTCGCTCCACCCCCAAGCCCCTCCCCAAGCCCCGCCCACTTTCATCTGCACAGCAACCACGCCCCCATTGACTCCGCCCCTTCACCTGAGGCCACGCCCACACCCAAAGCCCCTCCCACCTCCCCAAGCCCCGCCCCAATCGCGTCGCTCCACCCCAACTCCCCCTCCCTTCTCCAAGCCCCGCCCACCTCCTAAGCCCCGCCCCTAGAGCTTAGCTCCACCCCCAACTCCCCCACGCTAAGCCCCTCCCACCTCCAAGCCCCGCCCTAAGACTGTAGCCCCACCCTCCCCCCAAAGCCCCGCCCCCCACCAAGCCCCGCCCCCACTAGTGTAGCCCCGCCCCCAGATCCCCCCCCAAGCCCCGCCCACCTTCCTCTGCGCCGCCGCCATTGGCTCCTCCTCGTGCACGTCAGCTCCCAGCATCCCCCGCGGCAGAGCCACGGCCCCCCCCGAGCGGCCGCGCGCCCCCGCCCGCAACGCCCGCAGCGCCCTCCGCAGCGCCGCCATCTTGCCGCCGGAAGTCCCGCCCCGCCGCTTCCGTCCAATCACTGACAGCGGCCGCGGCCGTCTGAGCCAATCAGGACACAGCGTTAAGGTAGCTCCGCCTCCTCCGCACGCCGCAGCCAATCATAACCCCCCTCCGTCCAACCGCCCCCTTCTGGCTCCTCCCACAGCCAATCAGAAGCCGCAGCCGCACCGCTCCTCTCCCCCCCCCCCTCATTCCACCTCCTCCGCGGCGAGGACCAATGAGAAGCGCGGACGCGCTGATTGGCGGGCAGATGGACCAATAGGAGAGCAGAAGGGGCGGAGCCAGAGGGTGGGCGGAGCGTGTGAGGAGCGGCGCCGCCATTTTGAGGGTCGGG
This sequence comes from Melopsittacus undulatus, assembly GCF_012275295.1. NCBI lineage: Eukaryota > Metazoa > Chordata > Aves > Psittaciformes > Psittaculidae > Melopsittacus > Melopsittacus undulatus. Next base: position 833,308 of record NC_047548.1, on the reverse strand, counting down.
AGCGGCGGCGGCGGCGGCGCTGGGAGGAGAGGTCGGGGCCTACCGGAGGGGGCGGGGCTTAAAGGTGAGGGGAGGGGCTTAACGGGGAGGGGAGGGGCCTAACGGGGAGGGGAGGGGCCTAACGGGAGGGGCGGGGCTTACCGGGGAGGGGAGGGGCTTAACGGGGAGGGGAGGGGCCAACCGGGAGAGGTCGGGGCCTACCGGGGGGGGCGGGGCTTACCGGAAGGGGCGGGGTTTAACGGTGAGGGGAGGGGCTTAACGGGAGGGGCGGGGCCTACCGGGAGCTCCGGGGCTCAGCGGGGCCCTCTCCGCGGCCGCTGATTGGGTACAGGAGGATGAGGGGGCGAGGCCTGGTGTGGAGCCCTGCGGATGGGGGGGGGGGGTGGTCGCGTATGCTAATGAAGGGGCGGGGCCTACCGGGAGGGGCGGGGCTTACCGGGAGCTCCGGGCCTCAGCGGGGCCCTCTCCGCGGTCGCTGATTGGGTAGAGGGGGATGAGGGGGCGTGGCCCGGCGGGTGGGGGGTGTGGCCGCGTATGCTAATGAAGGGGCGGGGCTTGTCCGGAGGTTCTCATGGGGCCACGTGGCTCTTTAAGTACCCTATACCCTCCCCCCCATTCATTCCAGTCATTCCCAGTGCCTCCCATCCGGGTTATCTCAATCCCAGTCCCCCCCAGTTCATCCCAGTTACCCCCCACTCACCTCTAGTGCCATCCCAGTGCCTCCCAGTAACCCCCAATCCCCCCCATTCACTCCCCCCCCCAGGTGCCACCACCATGGAGTACGAACGCAGGTAAGGGGGGACCCCAAACTGGGAGGGGGGGGGGGGGGGGGGATTTGGGGACCCCAATAACCACAAACGGGGACCCCAAAGGGACATTGGGGGGGGACCCCCAAAGTGTGTGGGGGGTGGAGGGATATTGGACCCCCCCATTGATTCCCCCCCCATAGGGGGGGCCGTGGGGACCGCACCGGCCGCTATGGGGGAGCCCCCTCGTCCTCCGATGAGGGATCCCGAGCCCAGCGGGACCACGACTATCGCGATATGGATTATCGGGGCTATGGGGGACCCCCCGAGGGGCCCTCTGCAACCGGGACCTCTGCTCAGGTGGGTACCGCAATGGATGTTCTCCTATAGATCCTATAGATCTCCCTATAGACTCTATAGACCCTACAGACCCTATAGACCTCCCTATAGACCTTATAGATCTCCCTATAGACCTTCTTATAGACCCTATAGGCCCTATAGACCTTCCTATAGACCCTATAAGATCCTCTAGGCCTCCCCATAGACCCTATAGACTTCTCTATAGACCATATAGATCTCCCTATAGATCCTATAGACCTTATAGACCTCCCTATAGATCCTATAGACCTCCCTAAAGACCCTATAGACCCTATAGACCTCCCTATAGACCTTATAGACCTCTCTATAGATCCTATAGACCGTACAGACATTCCTATAGACCCTATAGACCTCCCTGTAGACATATAAACCTTATAGACCTCCTTATAGATCCTATAGACCCTATAGACCTCCCTATAGACCCTATAGATGCTATAGATCTCCCTATAAACCCTATAGACCCTATAGACCTCCCTATAGACCCTATAGGTGCTATAGATCTCCCTATAGGCCCTATAGATCTCCCTATAGACCTCCCTATAGACCCTATAGACCCCATAGATCCTATATACCATTCCCTGACCCCCATCTGCAGCCCTACGAGGGCTCCGAGCCCCCCCGCAAGCGGGACCCGCCCCCAGCGCTGCCGTTCGGGGCGGACGGTGATTACCGGGACCAGGATTACCGACCGGAGGCAGCTGAGGATGAGCCCAGAGCCAGCACCATAGTCATGCTGCGCATGCTGCCGCAGGCGGCTACTGAGAACGATGTAAGGCACGGCCCCTGACGAGGACACGCCCCCCTCCCCCGAAGACACGCCCTTCCACGACGCCACGCCCCCTATGCGAAGCCACACCCCCTCCCGAAGACACGCCCCCTTCGCGGAGCCATGCCCCCAGCCGAAGCCACGCCCCCTTCCTCGAGGCCACGCCCCCCTTCCGACGCCACGCCCCATCCTCAAAGACACGCCCCCTATGCGAAGCCACACCCCCTCCCGAAACCACGCCCCATCCTCGAGGCCACGCCCCTTCCTGAACCCACGCCCCCCCCATCCCGAGGCCACGCCCCATCCTCAAAGACACGCCCACTCCGCGAAGCCACGCCTCCTTTGGAGGGGGATGGAAATTGGCTGGCCCTTTAAATCATCCCCATATCCCCCCCATGGTTGGCCACGCCCCCTTTAAAAAAAGCAAGCCCCCGTGGGAGCCCCATCCATGTGGCCACGCCCCCTCCTCGAGGCCTCCCCCATCCTCAAAGACACGCCCCCTCCCGAAGTCCCCCCCTCACGTGGAGCCACGTCCCCTCCCGAAGCCACGCCCCATCCTCGAGGCCACGCCCCCTCCCTGAACCCACGCCCTAACCCTAATCACGCCCCCCACGAGGCCACGCCCCTATGAGAAGCCACACCCCCTCCCGAAAGCCACGCCCCCTCTCCGAAGACACACCCCCCCCCCCTACCGAAGCCACGCCCACCCTCCTGAGGCCACGACCCCTTCGCAGAGCCATGCCCCCTCCGCGGAGATACGCCCCCTCCCTAGGCCACGCCCCCTGTCGAAGCCACGCCCCCTCCGTTGAGCCACACCCCATCCCCGAGGTCACGCCCCCTCGGCCAAACCACGCCTCCCTCCGCGAGGCCACGCCCCCTTCCTCGAAGCCACGCTCCATCCCGAAGCCACGCCCCATCCTCGAAGCCACACCCCCTTCCAAGGCCACCCCCCTCCCTAGGCCACGCCCCCTTCGCGGAGCCTTGCCCCCCGAGGCCACGCCCCCTCCTCGAGGCCACGCCTCCTTTGGGGGGGTGGGGATTGGCTGGCCCTTTAAATACACACACACCGCCCATGGTTGGCCACGCCCCCTTTGAGAGGAGCACGCCCCCGTGTGGCCACGCCCCCTCGCGGAAGCCACGCCCCAAGGGGAAGGACGATGTCCTTATCTGGCCACGCCCCCTTTGACCAGCCCCGCCCCCTCAGGGCACTCCCATTGCTCACAATGGAGGGAGCGGGTGGGGGTGTCCCCAGTGCCAGTTCCCATTCCCAGTCCCCATTCCCAGTTCCCCCATTCCCAGTTCCCCCATTCCCAGTTCCCATTCCCAGTTCCCCCATTCCCAGTTCCCATTCCCAGTCCCCATTCCCAGTTCCCCCATTCCCAGTCCCCATTCCCAGTTCCCATTCCCAGTTCCCATTCCCAGTTCCCCATTCCCAGTCCCCATTCCCAGTTCCCATTCCCAGTTCCCATTCCCAGTCCCCCATTCCCAGTCCCCATTCCCAGTTCCCCCATTCCCAGTTCCCATTCCCAGTCCCCCATTCCCAGTTCCCCCATTCCCAGTTCCCCATTCCCAGTCCCCATTCCCAGTTCCCATTCCCAGTCCCCCATTCCCAGTCCCCCATTCCCAGTCCCCCATTCCCAGTTCCCATTCCCAGTTCCCAGTTCCCATTCCCAGTTCATTACTGGTCCCCAGATCCGGGCTCAGCTGCAGGCTCAGGGGGTGCAGCCCAGAGAGGTTCGACTGATGCGGAACAAGTCCTCAGGTCAGCCCCTCCCCCCCCCGGGCGCGTTGGGTGGGGGGCACCCATGTACTGGGTCCTTAATGGGGGGGGGCACCCATGTACTGGGGTCCTTAATGGGGGGGGGGGCACCCATGTACTGGGGTCCTTAATGGGGGGGGGGGGCACCCATGTACTGGGGTCCTTAATGGGGGGGCACCCATGTACTGGGGTCCTTAATGGGGGGGGCACCCATGTACTGGGTCCTTAATGGGGGGGGGGGGGGCACCCATGTACTGGGGTCCTTAATGGGGGGGGGCACCCATGTACTGGGTCCTTAATGGGGGGGGGGGGGCACCCATGTACTGGGGTCCTTAATGGGGGGGGCACCCATGTACTGGGTCCTTAATGGGGGGGGGGGGAACTGGTACTGGGGGGGACTGGTAATGGGGGAACTGGTAATGGGGGGGGACTGGTAATGGGGGGGGGGGCACACCCATTACAGTGGGGGCCACCCATGTACTGGGGTCCTTAATGGGGCGGGGGGGCACCCAGGGGTGCTGATCCTATCCCATGGGGTACATAAGGTGCTGGTCCCATCTATAGGTCCCATGTAACCCTAACCCCAGGAGCACCCAGGGGTGCTGGTCCCATCCCCAAGGGCACCCATCCCCTCCATAGGAGCACCCAGGGGTGCCCATTCCCTCTATAGGAGCACCCAGGGGTGCTGAGCCATAGCCAAGGGGCACCCAGGGGTGCCAGCGCCTTCCCCAGGAGCACCCAGAGGTGCTGCTCTCCTCTATAGGAGCACCCAGGGGTGCCTGTTCCCACCTTAGGGGGCACCCAGGGGTGCTGCATTAAGCTTAGGGGGCACCCAGGGGTGCTCATTCTCTGCCCAGGGGCACCCAGAGGTGCCCATCCCCTCCATAGGAGCACCCAGGGGTGCTGGTCCCATCCCCAGCGGTCCCCATCACATCTCTAGGAGCACCCAGGGGTGCTGCTCTCTTCTATAGGAGCACCCAGGGGTGCTGGTCCCATCCCCAAGGGCACCCAGGGGTGCCCATCCCATCTATAGGAGCACCCAGGGGTGCTCATACCCTCCATAGGAGCACACAGGGGTGCCCATTCTCTGCCCAGGGGCACCCAGGGGTGTCCATCACATCTCTAGGAGCACCCAGGGGTGCTGAGCCATAGCCAAGGGGCACCCAGGGGTGCTGGTCCCACCTTAGGGGCACCCATCCCCTCTATAGGAGCACCCAGGGGTGCTGGAGACCTTCCCAGGAGCACCCAGGGGTGCTGCTCTCTTCTATAGGAGCACCCAGGGGTGCTGATCCTGTCCCCAGGAGCACCCAGGGGTGCTGCATTAAGCTTAGGGGGCACCCAGGGGTGTCTGTTCCCACCTTAGGGGGCACCCAGGGGTGGCCATCCCATCACTATGAGCACCCAGGGGTGCTTATCCCATCCCCAAGGGCACCCTTTCCCTCTCTAGGGGCACCCAGGGGTGCTGCTCTCCTCTATAGGAGCACCCAGGGGTGCTCATCCCGTCCCCAGGGGCACCCAGGGGTGCTGGTCCCATCCCCAGCGGTCCCCATCACATCTCTAGGGGCACCCAGGGGTGCTGCATTAAGCTTAGGGGGCACCCAGGGGTGCTGAGCCATAGCCATTGAGCACCCAGGGGTGCTCATCCCCTCCCTATGGGCACCCAGGGGTGCTGCTCCCTTCCCTAGGGGCACCCAGGGGTGCCTGTTCCCACCTTAGGGGGCACCCAGGGGTGCCCATCCTATCTACAGGAGCACCCAGGGGTGCTGGTCTTGTTCGCAGGAGCACCCAGGGGTGCTGGTCCCATCCCCAAGGGCACCCAGGGGTGCTGAGCCATAGCCATGGGGCACCCAGGGGTGCTCATCCCCTCCATAGGAGCACCCAGGGGTGCTGCATTAAGCTTAGGGAGCACCCAGGGGTGCTGAGGCAGAGCTGGGGAGCACCCAGGGGTGCCCATATCCTACCTAGAGGCACCTATAGGACCTTAAGGAGGCCCAGAGGGGTCCCAGGAGCACCCAATGGTCCCGTTCCCTCCCCTCCCTGAGCACCCATGGGTGCCCATTGAGAGCAATGCCAGGAGCACCCATTCCCATCAATGGGGTCCCATACAATGGGTGGGGTGGGGGGGGGGGGGGCACCCATGGGTGCTGTGTGTGACCCCCCCACCCCTCCCTGAGCACCCATGGGTGCCCATTGAGAGCAATGCCAGGAGCACCCATTCCCATCAATGGGGTCCCATACAATGGGTGGGGTGGGGGGGGGGGGGCACCCATGGGTGCTGTGTGTGACCCCCCCACCCCTCCCCCCAGGTCAGAGCCGCGGCTTTGCCTTCGTGGAGTTCCACCACGTGCAGGACGCGGCGCGATGGATGGATGCCAATCAGGTGACATGGTCACGTGACACTGTCACCTGACCCCGCACGTGACCTTGTGTGACACCCACATGGGACACCTTCGACACTGTCACTTGACCCCCTCACGTGACCTTGTCACATGACACCCATGTGTGACAACTTTGACACCCGCATGTGACACCCGCATGTGATGATCATGTGACACATGTGACATTGTCACGTGACACCCACATGTGACACCTTTGACACCCACACATGACCCCCTCATGTGACACTCTCCTGTGACCTTGTCATGTGACACCCACGTGACACCTTTGACACCCGCACGTGATGATCACGTGACACGTGTGACATCATCATCTGCCACCTACATGTGATACCTTCAACACCGTCACCTGACCCCCTCACGTGACACTCTCCTATGACCTTGTCATGTGACACCTTTGACACCCGCACGTGATGATCGTGACACATATGACATCATCACGTGACACCCACATGTGACACCTTCAACACCGTCACCTGACCCCCTCATGTGACGCTCTCCTATGACCTTGTCATGTGACACCCACACGTGATGATCATGTGACACATATGACATTGTCACGTGACACCCACATGTGACACCTTCTACACCCACACGTGACCCCCTCGTGTGGTGATCATGTGACACGTGACATCGTCATGTGACACCTTCAACACCGTCACCTGACCTCCTCACGTGATGCTCTCCTGTGACCTTGTCATGTGACACCCACATGTGACACTCGCGTGTGATGATCATGTGACACGTGACATCATCATGTGACACCCACATGTGACACCTTCGACACACGCACCCCCTCATGTGATGCTCTCATGTGACCTTGTCACGTGACACCCACATGTGACACCTTTGACACCTGCAGGTGACACGCGCACATGATGATCATGTGACACATGACATCATCATGTGACACCTTTGACACCCGCACCTGACCCCCTCACGTGACGCTCTCCTGTGACCTTGTCATGTGACACCTTCGACACCCACACGTGATGCTCTCATGTGAGCTTGTCATGTGACACCCACACATGATGATCATGTGACACATGTGACCTTGTCGTGCAATGCGCACATGTGACACCTTTGACACCCACACGTGATGATCACGTGATACATGTGACATCGTCACATGACACCCACATGTGACACCTTCGATACCCACACCTGACCTCCTCATGTGACACTCTCCTGTGACCTTGTCACGTGACACCCACATGTGACACCTTCGACACACACACATGACACCCGCACATGATGATCATGTGACACATGTGACATTGTCATGTGACACTTTCGACCCCCGCATCTGGCCCCCTCATGTGATGCTCTCCTGTGACCTTGTCACGTGACATCCACACGTGACACCTTCGACACTCACCTGACCCCCTCACGTGACCTTGTCACATGACACCCATGTGTGACACCTTTGACACCCACACGTGACACCCACACGTGATGCTCTCCTGTGACCTTGTCATGTGACACCCACATGTGACACTTTCGACACCTGCGTGTGACCCTCAAACGTGATGATCATGTGACACATGTGACATCACATGACACCCACATGTGACACCTTTGACACCTGCAGGTGACACGCGCACATGATGATCATGTGACACATGACATCATCATGTGACACCTTCGACACCCGCACCTGACCCCTCACGTGACTCTCTAATGTGACCTTATCATGTGACACCCACATGTGACACCTTCGACACCTTCACGTGACGCTCTCCTGTGACCTTGTCGTGACACCCACGCATGACCCCCGCACATGATGATCATGTGACACTCACATGTGACAGTGTCATGTGACACTCTCACACGACACGTGTGACACCCACACAACACCCGTAAATGACACCGTCATGTGACACCCACATGTAACACCCTCGTATGACACTCGCATCTGATGCCAGCGTCACGTGACACTTTCATGTGACACCCACGTGTGATGATCATGTGACATAGTCGTGTGACACCTTTTGACACCCGCACGTGATGATCATGTGACACTCGCATGGGACAGTATCATGTGACACTCTCACATGACACACATATGTGACACTTGTGTGACACCCGTAAATGACACTCACGTGACACCCACATGTGACACCTTCGACACCCGCAAGTGATGATCATGTGACACATGACAGTGTCATGTGACACTCTCACATGACACATGTATGTGACACTCGTAAATGACGCTCTCATGTGACACCCACATGTAACACCCTCGTATGACACATCTGATGCCATCGTCACGTGACACCTTCCACGTGACACCGTCTGCAAGGGCCATGGGGGGGTCCTCATGGGAGCCCCTGGGCTCAGGCACCTCCATGGACACCCTCAGCTCAGGCCTGGAGCTGGGTCCTGGTGTGAGTCCCTCCTAGGCCCCCCCTGTGGGGCCATTGGGTGCTCTGGTCCGAGGGGTCCTCACTGAGCCCCCATAGGTGCCCTCGTCAGTGCCTGCAGCTGGTGCCACACGTGGGTGTGAGGGCAGCATGGGGGTCATGTGACCCTAGTGCCCCCCATGCAGGCTATGGGGCAGCCCCATAGCAAACCCTGGTGCTCCCTATGGGGCAGCCCCATAGCAAACCCCAATGGCAGCCCCATAGCAAACCCTGGTGCTCCCAATGGGGCAGCCCCATAGCAACCCCTGGTGCTCCCTATGGCAGCCCCATAGCAACCCCTGGTGCTCCCTATGGGGCAGCCCCATAGCAACCCCTGGTGCTCCCTATGGGGCAGCCCCATAGCAAACCCTGGTGCTCCCTATGGGGCAGCCCCATAGCAAACCTCAATGGCAGCCCCATAGCAAACCCTGGTGCTCCCTATGGGGCAGCCCCATAGCAAACCCCAATGGCAGCCCCATAGCAAACCCTGGTGCTCCCAATGGGGCAGCCCCATAGCAACCCCTGGTGCTCTCAATGGCAGCCCCATAGCAAACCCTGGTGCTCCCAATGGGGCAGCCCCATAGCAACCCCTGGTGCTCCCTATGGGGCAGCCCCATAGCAACCCCTGGTGCTCCCTATGGGGCAGCCCCATAGCAACCCCTGGTGCTCCCTATGGGGCAGCCCCATAGCAAACCTCAATGGCAGCCCCATAGCAAACCCCAATGGCAGCCCCATAGCAAACCCTGGTGCTCCCAATGGGGCAGCCCCATAGCAAACCCTGGTGCTCCCCATGGCTGCCCCATAGCAAACCCTGGTGCTCCCTATGGGGCAGCCCCATAGCAAACCTCAATGGCAGTCCCATAGCAAACCCTGGTGCTCCCTATGTCAGCCCCATAGCAAACCCCAATGGCAGCCCCATAGCAACCCCTGGTGCTCTCAATGGCAGCCCCATAGCAAACCCTGGTGCTCCCTATGGGGCAGCCCCATAGCAAACCCTGGTGCTCCCTATGGGGCAGCCCCATAGCAAACCCTGGTGCTCCCTATGGGGCAGCCCCATAGCAAACCCTGGTGCTCCCTATGGCAGCCCCATAGCAAACCCCAATGGCAGCCCCATAGCGAACCCCAATGGCAGCCCCATAGCGAACCTCAATGGCAGCCCCATAGCAAACCCTGGTGCTCCCTATGGGGCAGCCCCATAGCAAACCCTGGTGCTCTCAATGGCAGCCCCATAGCAAACCCCAATGGCAGCCCCATAGGCTCCTCCTGTGGTGTCTGTGGGGCTGAGCCCCATAGCTCACCCCCGACCCCCCTTCTGCCCCACAGCAAGGCCTGAGCCTATTGGGGCACCGAGTGTCCCTGCACTACAGTGACCCCAAACCCAAGATCAACGAGGACTGGCTCTGTGCTAAGGTGGGGGGGCTATGGGGCAGGAATGGGGCTATGGGGCAGGGAGGGGCTATGGGGCAGGGGGGGCTATGGGGCAGGGGGCTATGGGGCAGGGGGGGGTTATGGGGTGGGGGGGGCTATGGGGCAGGGGGAGCTATGGGGCAGGAGGGGCTATGGGGAAGGGGGGGGCTCTGGGGGGTGCATTGGGTGCTATGGGGTGTACATTGGGTGGTATGGGGTGTACATTGGGTACATTGGGTGCTATGGGTGCTATGGGGGGTGCATTGGGTGCTATGGGGGGTACATTGGGTGCTATGGGTGCTATGGGGGGTGCATTGGGTGCTATGGGGGGTACATTGGGTGCTATGTGGGGTGCATTGGGTGCTATGGGGGGTACATTGGGTGCTATGGGGGGTGCATTGGGTGCTATGGGGGGTGCTATGGGGGTACATTGGGTGCTATGGGGTGTGCATTGGGTGCTATGGGTGCTATGGGGGTGCATTGGGTGCTATGGGGTGTACATTGGGTGCTATGGGGGGTACATTGGGTGCTATGGGTGCTATGGGGGTACATTGGGTGCTATGGGGTGTACATTGGGTGCTATGGGTGGTACATTGGGTGCTATGGGGTGTACATTGGGTGCTATGGGGGGTGCATTGGGTGCTATGGGGGGTGCATTGGGTGCTATGGGGGTACATTGGGTGCTATGTGGGGTGCATTGGGTGCTATGGGGGGTGCATTGGGTGCTATGGGGTTACATTGGGTGCTATGTGGGGTGCATTGGGTGCTATGGGGGTGCATTGGGTGCTATGGGGTGTACATTGGGTGCTATGTGGGGTGTATTGGGTGCTATGGGGTGTACATTGGGTGCTATGGGGGGTGCATTGGGTGCTATGGGGGGTGCATTGGGTGCTATGGGGGTACATTGGGTGCTATGTGGGGTGCATTGGGTGCTATGGGGGTGCATTGGGTGCTATGGGTGCTATGGGGTTACATTGGGTGCTATGGGGTGTACATTGGGTGCTATGGGGTGTACATTGGGTGCTATGGGGTGTACATTGGGTGCTATGGGGCTCTATTGGGGTCCCACAGTGTGGGGTGCAGAACTTCAAGCGCCGCGAGAAGTGTTTCAAGTGTGGGGTCCCCAAAGCAGGTGAGTTACCCAAAAACACCTGATTTCACCCCAAAACTGACTCATTTCACCCCAAAAACACCTGATTTCACCCCAAAACTGACTCATTTCACCCCCAAAATGCCTCATTTCACCCCAAAAATGCCTGATTTCACCCCAAATCCCCTGTTTTCACCCCAAAATCTCCCTCCTCCTCTTCAGACCCCCAAGTTTGGGATGAACCCCCCCAGTTTTGGGGTAAATCCCCCAATTTTGGGGTGAAAAAACCTAATTTTGGGGTAAAACCCTCAATTTTGGTGTTAAATCCCCCAATTTTGGGGTTAAATCTCCCAATTTTGGGTTGAAACCCCCCAATTTTGGGGTGAAAAGCCCCAATTTTGGGGTGAAAACCCCCAAATTTTGGGATGAAAACCCCAATTTCAGGGTGAAAACCCCCAATTTTGGGGTTAAATCCCCCAATTTTGGGGTTAAAAGCCCCAATTTTGGGTTGAAAACCCCCCAATTTTGGGGTAAAACCCCCAATTTTTGGGATGGAAAACCCCCAATTTTGGGGTGAAAACCCCAATTTTGGTGTGAAAACCCCAAATTTTGGGGTAAAAACCCCAATTTTGGGATGAAAACCCCAATTTTGGGGTGAAAAGCCCCAATTTTGGGTCTCTAACATGTGTTTTTGGGGTGCAGAAGCAGAGCAGAGGGGTCCGGGGGGGCCCCGAGCGGAGCTGGGGCCTGGAGGGGGGGGGGGGCTCCTGCCCCTCCCCCAACCCTATGGGCCTGCAATGGGAGGGACCCCAGGGGGGGGCAGCGAACCCGGAGCTGACAATGCCAATGACAGTGAGTGGGGAGGGGGGGGGGGGGGGATGGGGGGGGGAATGGGGGGGGTTGATGGGGGGGCTATGGAAGGCTATGGGGGGGGATGGGTGTCCAAGGGGGGGCAATGGGGGGGTTATGGGGGGGGCTATAGGGGGGGTTGGGGGAGTATGGGGGGGCTATGGGGGGGGTATAGGGGGTTATGGGGGGCTATGGGGGGGGAAGGGGGGGGGGGGGGGGATGGGAGGGGTTATGGGGGGGGATGGGGGGTGTATGGGGGGGTTATGGTAGGGGTATGGGGGGGCTATGGGGGGGGTATGGGAGGGGTATGGGGGTGTCTATGGGGGGGCTATGGGGGGGGTATGGGTGTCCAAGGGGGGGCTATGGGGGGGGGATGGGGGGGGTGTGGGGGGGTTATGGGGGGGGTGGGGGGGGTATGGAGGGGCTATGGGGGGGGTATGGGTGTCCAAGGGGGGGTTATGGGGGGGGGGATGGGGGGGTATGGGGGGGTTATGGGTGTCCTGGGGGGGCTATGGGTGTTCAATAGGGTGCTCTATGGGGCATTCTATGGGGTGCACTATTGGGTGCTCAGTGGGGTGCTCTGTGGAGTACTCTATGGGGTGTTTAATGGGGTGTCCAGTTGGATGCTCCATGGGATGTTCTATGGGATGCTCCATGGGATGCTCTATGGGACACTCTATGGGACACTCTATGGGACGCTCTATGGGACACTCTATGGGATGCTCTATGGGACACTCTATGGGATGCTCTATGGGACACTCTATGGGACGCTCTATGGGATGCTCTATGTGGTTCTCCATGGGATGCTCTATGGGACGCTCTATGGGATGCTGTATGGGATGCTCTATGGGATGCTCCATGGGATGCTCAATGGGATGCTTTATGTGCTGCCCCATATGGTTCCCTATATGGTTCTCTATATGTCCCCCCTGCAGCCATCATCCTGCGGAACCTGCACCCCCAGAGCAGCCTGGACTCCATCCTATCAGCCCTGGCCCCATTCGCTGCCCTGTCAGCTGCCAACGTCAGGGTCATCAAGGACAGACAGACCCAGCTCAACAGAGGCTTTGCCTTCGTGCAGCTCAGCACCATCGTGGTGGGTGCTCTGCACCCAAGGGGCTGCTATGGGGGCATGGGGGGGGATAGGGTTCACTATGGTGATGGGGGTATAGAGTACATTGTGGGCTATGGGGGGGGGGTATAGGGTCCATTATGGTGATGGGGAGGGTATAGGCTCCGTTATGGTGATGGAGGGGTATAGGCTCCATTGTGGTCATGGGGGGGGTATAGGGTCCATTGTGGGCATGGGGGGTATAGGGTCTATTATGGTGATGGGGGGTATAGGGTCTGTTATGGTGATGGGGAGGGTATAGGCTTCATTATGGTGATGGGGGGGGGGTATAGGCTCCATTGTGGTCATGGGGGGGGCATAGGGTTCGTTATGGTGATGGGGGAGTATAGGGTCCATTGTGAGCATGGGGGGTATGGGGCCAGTGTGGGCATGGGGAGGGTATAGGGTCCATTATCGTGATGGGGAGGGTATAGGCTCTGTTATGGTGATGGGGGGGGGTATGGGCTCTGTTATGGTCATGGGGGGGTATAGGGTCCATTGTGGGCATGGGGGGAATGGGGGCCAGTGTGGGCATGGGGGGTATAGGGTCCATTATGGTGGTGGGGGGGGGTATAGGCTCTGTTATGGTGGTGGGGATATAGGCTCCATTGTGGTCATAGGGGGGGTATAGGTCCCATTATGGTGATGGGGAGGGCATAGGGTCTATTATGGTGATGAGGGGGGTATAGGGTCTATTATGGTGATAGGGGTATAGGTCCCATTAGGGTGATGGGGGGGTATAGGGTCCATTATGGTGGTGGGGGGGTATAGGGTCTGTTATGGTGATGGGGATATAGGGTCCATTGTGGGCATGGGGGGTATAGGGTCCATTGTGGGAATAGGGGGGGTATGGACTCTGTTATGGTGATGGGGGGGTATAGGGTCCATTGCGGTAATGGGGGGTATAGGGTCTATTATGGTGATGGGGGGGGTATAGGGTCTATTATGTTGATGGGGGGGGTATAGGGTCTATTATGGTGATGGGGGGGGTATAGGGTCTATTGTGGTCATGGGGAGGGTATAGGGTCCATTGTGGGCATAGGGGGGGTATAGGGTCCATTGTGGGCATAGGGGGGGTATAGGGTACATTATGGTGATGGGGGGGGTATAGGCTCTGTTATGGTGATGGGGATATAGGCTCCATTGTGGTCATAGGGGGGGTATAGGTCCCATTATGGTGATGGGGAGGGTATAGGGTCCATTATGGTGATGGGGGGGGTATAGGGTCTATTATGGTGATGGGGGGGTATAGGGTCCGTTATGATGATGGGGGTATAGACTTCATTATGGTGATGGGAGGGTATGGGCTCTGTTACGGTGATGGGGGGGTATAGGGTCCACTGTGGGCATGGCAGGGTATAGGGTACATTGTGGGTATGGGGGGGATAGGGGCCAGTGTGGGCATGGGGGGGGTATAGGGTCCGTTATGGTGATGGGGATATAGGCTCCATTGTGGTCATGGGGAGAGTATAAGGTCTATTGTTGTCATGGGGGGTATAGGGTCCATTATGGTGATGGGGGGGGTATAGGGTCTGTTATGTTGCTGGGGGGGTACATGGCTCCCCCCCCTGTGTTTGTTGCCCCCAGGAGGCCTCCCAGCTGCTGCAGATGCTGCAGGCTCTGCACCCCCCTCTGCACATCGACGGCAAGAGCATCAATGTGGAGTTCGCCAAGGGCTCCAAGCGGTGAGGACACGGCCCCTTTAAGGACACGGCCCCTTTAAGGACATGGCCCCTTTAAGGACATGGCCCCTTAAAGGACACGGCCCCTTTAAGGACACGGCCCCTTTAAGGACATGGCCCCTTTAAGGACATGGCCCCTTAAAGGACACGGCCCCTTTAAGGACATGGCCCCTTAAAGGACACGGCCCCTTTAAGGACATGGCCCCTTTAAGGACACGGCCCCTTTAAGGACACGGCCCCTTTAAGGACATGGCCCCTTTAAGGACATGGCCCCTTAAAGGACACGGCCCCTTTAAGGACATGGCCCCTTAAAGGACACGGCCCCTTTAAGGACATGGCCCCTTTAAGGACATGGCCCCTTTAAGGACACGGAACCTTTAAGGACATGGCCCCTTAAAGGACACGGCCCCTTTAAGGACACGGCCCCTTTAAGGCCATGTCACTGTCAGGCCACGCCCCCTTCAGGCCACGCCCCCCTTTAGCCCCTCCCACCTTAAGGCTTGTTCCCATTAGGCCACACCCCCTTTAGGTGATGCCGACTTAGGCCACGCCCCCTGAAGACCCCTTTAGGGCATCCCCTGCAGGCCACGCCCCCTTTAAGCCCCGCCCCTCATCAGGCCCCGCCTCTTTCAGACCACACCCCCTTTAGCTCCACCCCTCCATAGGTCACACCCCTTCAGGCCACGCCCCTTCATGCCACACCCCATTAAGCTCCACCCCTCTGTCCCCTCCCCTTTAGGCCCCTCCCCTTTAGGCTCCACCCTCCTAAAGCCCTACCCCCTTTAGGCCACGCCCACTTAGTCATTACCCTTCTTAAGCCCCGCCCCCAAGCCCCACCCACCCTCTTTGCATGGACCCCCCCCCAATGGGCCCCCCAAGCCCCACCCTCTGCCCTAAGCCACGCCCACAACCCTTAGGCCACGCCCCCCTTAAGACTCAGCCTATAGAATGTCACTAAGGGTACACCCAAGCCCCGCCCCCTACCCCTTGTCCCCGCCCACAACCCCACCAGAACCCCCACCCACCTCCCTTTAGCCCCGCCCACCGCACTAAACCCCACCCCCCCTTGCCTGGCCCCGCCCCCTGCAGCGAGGCCCCGCCCCTGAGCCGAGGTCATGACCCCGCCCCCAGGGAGGGGCAGGGGGCGGGGCCAGGGGAGGGCCCCCCCCGCGCCAGCGCAGCCTCCGTCGCATCCACGGCCATTGCTGCTGCTCAATGGGCGTTATCACAGGTGGGCGGGGCTTGGGGGCGGGGCTCAGGGAGGGGCGGGGCTTGGGGAGGGGCTTAGCGCAGTGGGTGGGGCTTAGAGGATGGGCGTGGCTTAAAGGAGAGCGTGGCTTGGGGAGGAGGGGGTCTTAGCATGGTGGGCGGGGCTTAGAGGAGGGGCTTAGCGAGGTGGGCGGGGTTAGGGGAGGGGCTTAGCGAGGTGGGCGGGGTTAGGGGAGGGGCTTAGCGAGGTGGGCGGGGTTAGGGGGGGGCTTAGCGAGGTGGGCGGGGCTTAGGGGAGGGGCTTGGCGAGGTGGGCGGGGTTAGGGGAGGGGCTTAGCGAGGTGGGCGGGGTTAGGGGAGGGGCTTAGCGAGGTGGGCGGGGTTAGGGGAGGGGCTTAGCGAGGTGGGCGGGGCTTAGGGGAGGGGCGGGGTTTGGGGGGGGCACACATTGGGGCCCTATGGAGTGGGGTGGGGGGGGGGGGCCGGGTCGTAGGGGAGGGGCTTAGCACGGTGGGATGGGCTATAGGGAGGGGCGGGGCTTAGCGGAGGGGAGGGGCTTAGCGCGGTGGGCGGAGCTTAGGAGAGGGGTGGGGCTTAGCGGGGGCGGGGCTTGGGGAGGGGGAGGGGCTTAGCGCGGTGGGAGGGGCGGGGCTTGAGGGAGGGGCCCACACAATGGGTCCCTATGGAGAAGGGGGGGCGGGGCTTAGGGGAGGGGAGGGGCTTAGCACAGTGGGCGGGGCTGGGGGAGGGTCTTAGCTCGGTGGGCGGGTCTTAGGGGAGGGGAGGGGCGTGCCCTCACTCCCTTATAAGGGACACAGGGTGGGCGTGGCCTCCTCCTGACGTGGCCCCGCCCCCTCCCGCAGGCCGCCCCCGGCTCTGACCCCACGTGGTCCGGGGGGGAGGAGCCTCCCGGCGACTTCAGCGGCTTCTACCAATCAGAGGAGAGCTTCAGTAGCCCCGCCCCCTCCCTCTATGGCTCCGCCTACCTCAAGGGCTCTGCGGCCCCGCCCCCTGGCCCCGCCCACTCTGGCTCCGCCCCTCCCAAGGCTGATGGCCCCGCCCCCGGTGAGTCCCCCCCCCCCCCCCATAGGACCCCATTGTATGGGCCCCCCCCACTTCTCCATAGGACCCCATTGTGTGTCCCCCCCCCCACTTCCCTATAGGGCCCCATTGTGTGTCCCCCCCCCACTTCCCTATAGGGCCCCATTGTGTGTGTGTGTCCCCCACTTCTCCATAGGACCCCATTGTGTGGGTCCCCCCCCACTTCTCCATAGGACCCCATTGTGTGTGGCCCCCCCACTTCTCCATAGGACCCCATTGTGTGTGGCCCCCCCACTTCTCCATAGGGCCCCATTGTGTGGGGCCCCCCCCACTTCTCCATAGGGCCCCATTGTGTGGGGCCCCCCCCACTTCTCCATAGGACCCCATTGTGTGTGTCCCCCCCCCACTTCTCCATAGGACCCCATTGTGTGCCCCCCCCCCACTTCTCCATAGAGCCCCATTGTGTGGCCCCCCCCACTTCTCCATAGGGCCCCATTATGTGGGCCCCCCCCCCCCACTTCCCTATAGGACCCCATTGTGTGCGACCCCGCCCAGTTCTCCATAGGGTCCCATTGTATGGGCCCCCCCCCCACTTCCCCATAGAGCCCCATTGTGTGGCTCCCCCCACTTCTCCATAGGGCCCCATTGTATGGGGCCCCCCCACTAACACATGACCCCCCCAGGTGTGGAGGAGCCCCCAGTGCTGAGCCTGGACCACAGCACAGGGGGGGGCCCCTTCCCCCGCCCCCCCCAAGGGGCCCCCTCCTACCCCCCCCCCACTGCTGAGACCCCCAGTGCCCCCCCCCAGGGGGCCCCCCCACAGGTGTGTATAATGGGGGGGGGGGTTTGGGGGGGTCAGGGGTCATAGTGGGGGTCAATGGTGGGGGGTGTTGGGGTCACTGGGGTAATGGGGGGGGGGTCCCAAATGGGGGGGGTGGTTTGGGTTTGGGGGGGTCAGGGGTCATATTGGGGGTCAATGGGGGGGGTGTTGGGGGGGTCCCCAAATGGGGGGGGGGGGTAGAAGATGGGGGGGGGCAATAATGGGGGTCATGGGGGTCATGGGGGAGGGGTTGGGGGGGGGGTAATTAAAGGTGCATCCCCCCCCCCAGGTATGTATAATGGGGGGGGGGGTGGTTTGGGTTTGGGGGGGGGAGGGGTCATAGTGGGGGTCAATGGGGGGGGGTGTTGGGGTCACTGGGGTAATGTGGGGGGGGGTCCCAAATGGGGGGGGGGTAATAAGAGGGGGGGAAGCCCTAAAATGGGGGGGGGCCATAATGGGGTCATGGGGGTGGTTGGGGTTGGGGGGGGGGGGTAATTAAAGGTGCCCCCCCCCCCCCCCCCCCCCAGGCTTATACAGGGCCCCTGAAGGCTGAGACCCCAACCCCCACCCCCAGCGGACCCCCCCCCCACTGCCCCCCCCCGCTCTGAGCCCTATGGGCAGTACCGTGAGTAATGGGGGGGGTGGGGGGGGGTATAGGGGTTAATGGGGGGCTATAGGGGTTATGGGGGGCCTATAGGGGTTAATGGGGATTGGTCTATAGGGGTTATGGGGGGGGCTATAGGGGCTATGGGGGGGCTATAGGGGTTAATGGGGAATGGTCTATAGGGGTTATGGGGGTGTCTATAGAGTTTAATGGGGAATGGTCTATAGAGTTTAATGGGGAATGGTCTATAGGGGTTATGGGGGTGAACCCCAATATTGCCCCCCATAACCCCTATAGCCCCCCCATAACCCCCCCCCCCCCAGCTGTCCCTGACGTCTCCACCTACCAGTACGATGAGAGCTCCGGGTACTACTATGACCCCCTCACTGGGCTCTACTATGACCCCCACTCCCAGGTGGGGGTTTTGGGGTGCGGGGGGGGGGGGGGGGACACGTGACCCCCCCATGGGGTAGATATGGGGCTGAACACTGCGGGTTTGGGGTGAAAAAGGGGGAGATTGGGGCAGTGAATGGGGGGGTCATTGGAGTGAATGGGGTGTCTATGGGGGGGTCATTGTAGTGAATGGGGGGGTCAATGCAGTGAATGGGGGGGTCTATGGGGGGGTCATTGCAGTGAATGGGGGGGGTCATTGTAGTGTATGGGGGGGTCATTGCAGTGAATGGGGGGTTCAATGCAGTGAATGGGGGGTTCAATGCAGTGAATGCTGGGGTCATTGCAGTGAATGGGGGGTTCAATGCAGTGAATGGGGGGGTCATTGGAGTGAATGGGGGGGGTCATTGGAGTGAATGGGGGGGGTCATTACAGTGAATGGGGGGGTCATTGTAGTGAATGGGGGGGTCATTACAGTGAATGGGGGGGGTCATTGCAGTGAATGGGGGGGTCATTGGAGTGAATGGGGGGGGGTCACTGCAGTGAATGGGGGGGGTCACTGCAGTGAATGGGGGGGTCTATGGGGGGGTCATTGCAGTCAATGGGGGGTCTATGGGGGGTCACTGCAGTCAATGGGGTGTCTATGGGGGGGTCAGTGCAGTCAATGGGTCTCACATTGTTGCCCCCCCCAGTACTACTACGACGCCGGCTCTGGGCAGTACCTATACTGGGATGGGGAGCGCAGAACCTACCTGGCTGCCCCCCCCTCTGAGCCCCCCCCCCGGCCCCCCCGGGGGGCACAAGGAGCACAAGGACAAGAAGGAGAAGCACAAGAACAAGACGGCTCAGCAGGTAGCACCCAAGGGAGATACAGCCTAAATACTGCACCTATGGGTGCTGCATCCTATACACTGCACCTATGGGAGATACTGACCCCCCAACCTATGGGTGATACTGACCCACCCCCCACTGCACCCATGGGTGATACATCCTATACACACTGCACCCATGGGTGATACTGCACCCCCCCCCCACCCACCTATGGGTGATACCGACCCCACCCCCCCACCCATGGGTGCTACTGCACCCCACACACTGCACCCATGGGCGCTACATCCTATACACTGCACCTATGGGTGATACTGACACCCCCCCACCCCCACCTATGGGTGCTGCATCCTATACACACTGCACCCATGGGTGCTGCTGACCCCCCCCCCACCCATGGGTGATACTGACCCCCCCCCCCCACCTATGGGTGCTGCCCCCCCCACCTATGGGTGCTACTGCATTCCATACACACTGCACCCATGGGTGCTGCTGCCCCCCCCCACCCACTGCACCCATGGGTGCTGCACCCCACACCAATGGGTGCTCCCGCCCCCCCCAATGCACCCATGGGTGCTGCCCCCACCCCCACTGCACCCATGGGGGCGCTCAGCATCCTCATCATGGGGCATCCCCCCCCCCCCCGTGTGGGTGTCAATGGGACATGGGGGTCACCACAGAGAGCAATAGCACCCATGGGTGCCCAATGACACCTATGGGTCCTCATCCCCCCCAGTAGCACCCATGGGTGCCCAATGACACCTATGGGTCCCCATCCCCCCCATAGCACCCATGGGTGCCCAATGACACCTATGGGTCCTCATCCCCCCCAGTAGCACCCATGGGTGCCGCATGACCCCCATAGCACCCATGGGTGCCCCCTAACCCCCATGGGTCCTCATCCACCCCAATAGCCCCCATGGGTGCCCCATGACCCCCATGGGTCCCCAACTCCACCAATAGCACCCATGGGTGCCCAATGACCCCTATGGGTCCCCATCCCCCTCAATAGCACCCATGGGTGCTCAATGATCCCCATGGGTCCCCATCCACCCCAATAGCACCCATGGGTGCCCAACTCCACCAATAGCACCCATGGGTGCCCATCCCCCCCCAATAGCCCCCATGGGTGCCCAATGACCCCTATGGGTCCTCATCCACCCCAATAGCACCCATGGGTCCCCAACTCCACCAATAGCACCTATGGGTGCCCTGTGACCCCTATGGGTCCGCATCCCCCCCAGTAGCACCCATGGGTGCCCCGTGACCCCCATAGCACCCATGGGTGCCCAATGACCCCTATGGGTCCTCATCCACCCCAATAGCACCCATGGGTGCCCAATGACCCCTATGGGTCCCCACCCCCCCCATAGCACCCATGGATCCCCAACTCCACCAATAGCACCCAGAGGTGCCCCATGACCTCTATGGGTCCTCATCCACGCCAATAGCACCCATGGGTCCCCACCCCCCCAATAGCACCCATGGGTCCTCATGCATCCCCATAGCACCCATGGGTTCCCAATGACCCTTATGGGTCCCCATCCACCAACATAGCACCCATGGGTGCCCCATGACCCCTATGGGTCCTCATCCCCCCCAGTAGCACCCATGGGTCCCCAACTCCACCAATAGCACCCATAGGTGCCCTGTGACCCCCATAGCCCCCATGGGTGCCCAATGACCCCTATGGGTTCTCACCCACCCCAATAGCACCCATGGGTGCCAACCCCCTTCAGTAGCACCCATGGGTCCCTAACTTCACCAATAGAACCCATGGGTCCCCATCCCCCCCAGTAGCCCCCATGGGTGCCCAATGACCCCCATGGGTCCCCATGTCACCCCTGGGCCCCCCCAGATCGCCAAGGACATGGAGCGCTGGGCTCGCAGCCTCAACAAGCAGCGTGAGAGCCGCAGCTCGGGGCCCCCCCCCCCCCCCCGCGAGGACGAGAGGAGGGAGGCGGCAGCTGCCGACGCCGGGTACGCCATACTGGAGAAGAAGGTGACGTATAGGGCCTATAGGGTATATAGGGTATATGGGGTCTATGGGGCTATAGGGGATATGGGGGGTATGGGGTCTGTGGGGCCTATGGGGGCTATGGGGGCTATGGGGCTTATGGGGTTCTATGGGGGTATGGGGGGTATAGGGTCTATGGGGGGTATGGGGCACTATGGGGCTATGGGGTCAATGGGGGTCTATGGGGGGTATGGGGGCTATGGGGGTATGGGGGGTATGGGGTCTATGGGGCTCTATGGGGTCTGTGGGGGTATGGGGGGTATGGGGTATGGGGGGTATGGGGGTATGGGGTCTATGGGGCTCTATGGGGTCTGTGGGGGTATGGGGGTTATGGGGGGTATGGGGCTTATGGGGTCTATGGGGCTCTATGGGGTCTGTGGGGGTATGGGGGTTATGGGGTCTATGGGGCTTATGGGGGTCTATGGGGGTATGGGGTCTATGGGGGTATGGGGGGTATGGGGTGCCCCTGACCTCTGACCCCTGACCCCCCCAGGGTGCTCTGGCCGAGCGGCAGCACCCACCCATTGAGCTGCCCAAGCTGGCGAGTGAGGAGAGGATGGTGAGACCCCCCCCATGGGTGACCTTTGACCCCCATTGATCACCCATTGATCCCCATTGATCTCCCCATTGACCCCCATTGACCCCCATTGACCCCCATTGATTTCCCCATTGATCCCCATTGCCCCCCATTGACCCCAAATTGATCCCCATTGATCCCCATTGACCCCCATTGATCCCTATTGATCCTCATTGACCCCCATTGATTTCCCCATTGACCCCCATTGACCCCCATTGACCCCTCATTGACCCCTTGCCCCCCCCAGAGCCCCCCCCGCGGGCTGGTCGCCGCCTACAGCGGGGAGAGCGAGAGCGAGGAGGAGGCGGAGCGAGGGGCGGGGCCGGGGGCGGGGCCGGGGGCGGGGCCAGCGCCAGAGCCGCTCACTGATTGGCTGAAGCTCGCGTGCCTGCTCTGCCGCCGCCAATTCCCGAGCCGGGAGGCGCTGCTACGTCATCAGCAGCTGTCCGGGCTGCACAAGGTGGGGGAGGGACCATTGGGGGGGGGGGGGTGATGGGAGGGACCATTGGGGATTGGGGGGGGGACACGTTTGTATTGGGGCCCATTGATGTCTATGGGGAGAGCTGGGGGGGGGGAGACCCCATTGTGTCCAATGGGGAGCCTTTAATATGGGAGGAACCATTCGTGATGGGGGGGGGGACACGTTTTTATTGGGGCCCATTGGTGTCTATGGGGAGGTCTGGGGGGGGAGACCCCATTGTGTCCATTGGGACCCCATTGTGTCCAATGGGGAGCCTTTAATATGGGAGGGACCATTGGGGATGGGGGGGGGGGGACACGTTTGTGTTGGGGCCTATTGGTGTCTATGGGGGAGACCTGGGGGGGGCATTGGGGAGCCTTTATATGGGAGGGACCATTCGTGATGGGGGGGGACCCATTTGTGTCTATGGGGAGGTCTGGGGGGAGGACCCCATTGTGTTCATTGGGGACCCCATTGTGTGGGAGGGACCATTCATGGGGGGGGAGACCCTATTGTGTCCATTGGGGACCCCATTGTGTCCAATAGGGAGCCTTTATATGGGAGGGACCATTGGTGATGGGGGGGGGGGGAGGGACCATTGGGGATGGGGGGAGGGGACACGTTTGTATTGGGGCCCATTGGTGTCTATGGGGAGGTTTGTGGGGCGCATTGATAGAGGGGGGGACCCCATTGATAGAGGGGAGACCCCATTGTGTCCATTGGGACCCCATTGTGTGGGAGGGACCATTCATGGGGGGGGGGGGGGAGAGACCCCATTGTGTCCAATGGGGAGCCCTTTATATGGGAGGAACCATTCGTGATGGGGGGGGGGAGACCCATTTGTATTGGGGCCCATTGGTGTCTATGGGGAGACCTGGGGGGGGAGAGCTTTAATATAGGGGGGGGACCCCATGGTGTCTATTGGGGACCCCATTGTGTCTATAGGGGTGCCCTTTATAGGGGAGAGACCATTCATGATGGGGGGGGGGGAGACCCCATTATATCCAATGGGGCCCCCCTTGTGTCCATTGCTGGCTGCTCTCTATGGGGTCCTGGGGCTCCCCCCATGTTATTGGGGTCCCCAATGGGGGTTTTTGGGGTGTCCCCCCCCATTAACAGTGTCCATTGACCCCATAGCAAAACCTGGAGCTGCAGAGACGGAATCAGCCCCCCCCCGAAGGGATGGAGAGGAGCGAGATGGAGGTGGGGGGGGGCACCCATGGGTGCTATGGGGGTACCTATGGGTGCTATGGGGTTACCTATGGGTGCTATGGGGGTACCTATGGGTGCTATGGGGGCACCCATGGGTGCTATGGAGTTACCTATGGGTGCTATGGGGGGTACCTATGGGTGCTATGGGGTTACCTATGGGTGCTATGGGGTTACCTATGGGTGCTACCTATGGGTGCTATGGGGTTACCTATGGGTGCTACCTATGGGTGCTATGGGGGTACCTATGGGTGCTATGGGGTTACCTATGGGTGCTATGGGGGCACCCATGGGTGCTATGGAGTTACCTATGGGTGCTATGGGGGGTACCTATGGGTGCTATGGGGTTACCTATGGGTGCTATGGGGTTACCTATGGGTGCTACCTATGGGTGCTATGGGGGTACCTATGGGTGCTATGGGGTTACCTATGGGTGCTATGGGGGTACCTAT
This sequence comes from Melopsittacus undulatus, assembly GCF_012275295.1. Classification (NCBI taxonomy): domain Eukaryota; kingdom Metazoa; phylum Chordata; class Aves; order Psittaciformes; family Psittaculidae; genus Melopsittacus; species Melopsittacus undulatus. The sequence continues at coordinate 809,115 of NC_047548.1, read as the reverse complement.
GGGTGCTATGGGGGTTACCTATGGGTGCTATGGGGGGGTACCTATGGGTGCTATGGGGGTTACCTATGGGTGCTATGGGGGTTACCTATGGGGGCTATGGGGTTACCTATGGGTGCTATGGGGTTACCTGTGGGTGCTATGGGGGTACCTATGGTTGCTATGGGGTTACCTATGGGTGCTATGGGGGTACCTATGGGTGCTATGGGGGGTACCTATGGGTGCTATGGGGGTACCTATGGTTGCTATGGGGGTTACCTATGGGTGCTATGGGGGTACCTATGGGTGCTATGGGGGTATCTATGGGTGCTATGGGGGTACCTATGGGTGCTATGGGGGGTACCTATGGGTGCTATGGGGGTACCTATGGGGTACCTATGGGTGCTATGGGGTTACCTATGGGGGTTATCTATGGGGGCTATGGGGGTTACCTATGGGTGCTATGGGGGTACCTATGGGTGCTATGGGGTTACCTATGGGGGTTATCTATGGGGGCTATGGGGGTTACCTATGGGTGCTATGGGGGTTACCTATGGGTGCTATGGGGGTTACCTATGGGTGCTATGGGGGTACCTATGGGTGCTATGGGGGTTACCTATGGGTGCTATGGGGTTACCTATGGGTGCTATGGGGGTACCTATGGGTGCTATGGGGTTACCTATGGGTGCTATGGGGGCACCCATGGGTGCTATGGAGTTACCTATGGGTGCTATGGGGGGTACCTATGGGTGCTATGGGGTTACCTATGGGTGCTATGGGGTTACCTATGGGTGCTACCTATGGGTGCTATGGGGGTACCTATGGGTGCTATGGGGTTACCTATGGGTGCTATGGGGGTACCTATGGGTGCTATGGGGGTTACCTATGGGTGCTATGGGGGGTACCTATGGGTGCTATGGGGGTTACCTATGGGTGCTATGGGGGTTACCTATGGGGGCTATGGGGTTACCTATGGGTGCTATGGGGTTACCTGTGGGTGCTATGGGGGTACCTATGGTTGCTATGGGGGTTACCTATGGGTGCTATGGGGGTATCTATGGGTGCTATGGGGGTACCTATGGGTGCTATGGGGGGTACCTATGGGTGCTATGGGGGTACCTATGGGGGGTACCTATGGGTGCTATGGGGTTACCTATGGGGGTTATCTATGGGGGCTATGGGGGTTACCTATGGGTGCTATGGGGGTACCTATGGGTGCTATGGGGGGTTACCTATGGGTGCTATGGGGTTACCTATGGGTGCTATGGGGGTTACCTGTGGGTGCTATGGGGTTAGCTATGGGTGCTATGGGGTTACCTATGGGTGCTATGGGGGGTTACCTATGGGTGCTATGGGGTTACCTATGGGTGCTATGGGGGTTACCTGTGGGTGCTATGGGGTTAGCTATGGGTGCTATGGGGTTACCTATGGGTGCTATGGGGGGTTACCTATGGGTGCTATGGGGGTACCTATGGGTGCTATGGGGGGTTACCTATGGGTGCTATGCGGTTACCTATGGGTGCTATGGGGGTTACCTATGGGTGCTATGGGGGTACCTATGGGTGCTATGGGGGTTACCTATGGGTGCTATGGGGTTACCTATGGGTGCTATGGGGGTACCTATGGGTGCTATGGGGTTACCTATGGGGGTACCTATGGGTGCTATGGGGTTACCTATGGGTGCTATGGGGGCACCCATGGGTGCTATGGAGTTACCTATGGGTGCTATGGGGGGTACCTATGGGTGCTATGGGGTTACCTATGGGTGCTATGGGGGTACCTATGGGTGCTATGGGGTTACCTATGGGTGCTATGGGGGTACCTATGGGTGCTATGGGGGGTTACCTATGGGTGCTATGCGGTTACCTATGGGTGCTATGGGGGTTACCTATGGGTGCTATGGGGGTACCTATGGGTGCTATGGGGGTTACCTATGGGTGCTATGGGGTTACGTATGGGTGCTATGGGGGTACCTATGGGTGCTATGGGGTTACCTATGGGGGTACCTATGGGTGCTATGGGGTTACCTATGGGTGCTATGGGGGTTACCTATGGGTGCTATGGAGTTACCTATGGGTGCTATGGGGGGTACCTATGGGTGCTATGGGGTTACCTATGGGTGCTATGGGGGTACCTATGGGTGCTATGGGGTTACCTATGGGTGCTATGGGGGTACCTATGGGTGCTATGGGGGTTACCTATGGGTGCTATGGGGGGTACCTATGGGTGCTATGGGGGTACCTATGGGTGCTATGGGGGTTACCTATGGGGGCTATGGGGTTACCTATGGGTGCTATGGGGTTACCTGTGGGTGCTATGGGGGTACCTATGGTTGCTATGGGGGTTACCTATGGGTGCTATGGGGGTATCTATGGGTGCTATGGGGGTACCTATGGGTGCTATGGGGGGTACCTATGGGTGCTATGGGGGTACCTATGGGGGTACCTATGGGTGCTATGGGGTTACCTATGGGGGTTATCTATGGGGGCTATGGGGGTTACCTATGGGTGCTATGGGGGTACCTATGGGTGCTATGGGGGTTACCTATGGGTGCTATGGGGTTACCTATGGGTGCTATGGGGGTTACCTGTGGGTGCTATGGGGTTAGCTATGGGTGCTATGGGGTTACCTATGGGTGCTATGGGGGGTTACCTATGGGTGCTATGGGGTTACCTATGGGTGCTATGGGGGTTACCTGTGGGTGCTATGGGGTTAGCTATGGGTGCTATGGGGTTACCTATGGGTGCTATGGGGGGTTACCTATGGGTGCTATGGGGGTACCTATGGGTGCTATGGGGGGTTACCTATGGGTGCTATGCGGTTACCTATGGGTGCTATGGGGGTTACCTATGGGTGCTATGGGGGTACCTATGGGTGCTATGGGGGTTACCTATGGGTGCTATGGGGTTACCTATGGGTGCTATGGGGGTACCTATGGGTGCTATGGGGTTACCTATGGGGGTACCTATGGGTGCTATGGGGTTACCTATGGGTGCTATGGGGGCACCCATGGGTGCTATGGAGTTACCTATGGGTGCTATGGGGGTACCTATGGGTGCTATGGGGTTACCTATGGGTGCTATGGGGGTACCTATGGGTGCTATGGGGTTACCTATGGGTGCTATGGGGGTACCTATGGGTGCTATGGGGGTTACCTATGGGTGCTATGGGGGTACCTATGGGTGCTATGGGGGGTTACCTGTGGGTGCTATGGGGTTACCTATGGGTGCTATGGGGGTTACCTATGGGTGCTATGGGGGTACCTATGGGTGCTATGGGGGGTACCTATGGGGGCTATGGGGGTTACCTATGGGTGCTATGGGGGTTACCTATGGGTGCTATGGGGTTACCTATGGGGGCTATGGGGTTACCTATGGGTGCTATGGGGGGTTACCTATGGGTGCTATGGGGGTTACCTATGGGTGCTATGGGGTTACCTATGGGTGCTATGGGGTTACCTATGGGTGCTATGGGGTTACTATGGGTGCTGCTGACACCCATGGGTGCCCCCCCCATAGATGAAGTATAGGGACCGAGCTGCCGAGCGCCGTGAGAAGCAGCTGGGCCCTGACCCCCAAGAACCCAAACGGCGCAAGTTTGGGGGACCCCCTCCCCCCTCTGGGTGAGCAGCCATTGACCCACATAACTGAGGGAGTCCCATTGCGGGTGCTATGGGGCACGGGCGCTATGGGGCACAGGGTGTGGGTGCTATGGGGTGATGGGACCCCAATGTGGGTGCTGTGGGATGGGGGTCTCAGTGTGGGTGCTATGGGGTGGGGGTCTTAATGTGGGTGCTATGGGGTGGGGGTCCCAGTAAGGGTGCTGTGGGGTGGTGGTCCCAATGTGGGTGCTATGGGGTGATGGGACCCCAGTGTGGGTGCTATGGGGTGGGGGTCCCAATGTGGGTGCTATGAGGTGATGGGGTCCCTATGTGGGTGCTATGGGATGCAGGTCCTCAGTGTGAGTGCTATGGGGTGGGGGCGTCCCCAGTGTGGGAGCTATGGGATGTGGGTCCCCATTGCGGGTGCTGTGGGGTGGGGGTCCCCATGTGTGTCTATGGGGCAGGGTTGCTATGGGCCATGGTCGCTATGGGTCACAGGTTCTATGGGGCACAGGCTCTATGGGGCACAGGTTCTATGGGGCACAGGCTCTATGGGGCACAGGTTCTATATGGCACAGGCTCTATGGGGCACAGGTTCTATGGGGCACAGGCTCTATGGGGCACAGGCTCTATGGGGCACAGGTTCTATGGGGCACAGGCTCTATGGGGCACAGGTTCTATGGGGCACAGGCTCTATGGGGCACAGGTTCTATGGGGCACAGGCTCTATGGGGCACAGGTTCTATGGGGCACAGGCTCTATGGGGCACAGGCTCTATGGGGCACAGGCTCTATGGGGCAGGGTCTCTGTGGGTCCCTGTGTTCTCTATGGGTCTCTCCCATTGGTCCGCAGGGAGGGGGAGGGGCCTGACCCCCCCCTCGGCTGTCGGATGCTTCAGGCAATGGGATGGAAGGAGGGGAGTGGTCTCGGCCGGAGGCGACCCGAGGTGACCCTGGGGTCAGGGGGTCATGGGGGGTCATGGGGGGGGTCATGGGGTGGATGTCATGGCGTAGATGGGGGGTCATGTGACAACATGGGGGGAGGTCATGGGGTGGATATGGGGACATGGGGTCATGTGACGACATGGGGAGGTCATGGGGTGGGTGTGGGGTCATGTGATGACATGGGGTGGGCATCATGGGGTGGATGTGGGGTCATGAGGTCATGTGACTACATGGGGGGGAGGTCATGGGATGGACATGGGGTCATGTGATGACACGGGGTGGACATCATGGGGTGGATATCGGGTCATGTGGTCATGTGACATCATGGGGGGCAGGTCATGGGGTGGATGTTGGGTCACGTGACACCATGGGGGGGGGGGTCTCATAGGGTGACACGAGGACATGGGGGAGGGGCCATTGATGCCTCATGCGATCACGTGGTGGGGGTGGGGTGACCCTGCGTGACCCCACATGACCCCACATGACCTCTTCCCCCCCTCCCCCCGCAGGCTCCGCCCAGGCCCCGCCCCGGAGGGATGACGAGATTCAGCGAAGGACCCTGAGCCCCTCCCCCCTCTGAGGCCCCGCCCCATCACGTGACCCCTCCCATTGACCCCGCCCCCTCCCTAGGCCACGCCCCCTTCCCTTGGCTCCGCCCCCTGGGCTTTCCCAATGCCCCCAATGGGGAGGGGGAGGATGAACCCGTTTGACCCCTCCCCCCCCCCAGGGTGGCCCTTCCCCCTCCTCCCCCCTCCCCCACTTCTCTATTTTGGGGCTTTTTGTTGTGTTTTGGGGTTTTTCCAATAAAAAGATGAAAAAAGGAGAAATTTGGGACGTTCTTGGGGGGGGAGGGGCCGGAACCCGCGGGGGGGGGAGGGGCTGGGGGGGGAGGGGCTTGGGGTGGGGGGAGGGGCAGGTTCAACCCTGACCCTTGTGGCTTCCCCTTCCCCTCCCCCCACTTCCCCTTGGCCCAAGTTCCCCCCTCCCCTCCCCCCCCCATGGCCTCTATGGGGCTGGTGCTGCTGCTGCTCTGCGCTGGGCTGGGGGCCCCTGCTGGTACTGGGAGCACTGGGATGAACTGGGAGCACTGGGGGATACTGGGAGCAATGGGAGGGGATTGGGGGTTGGGGTATTGGGAGCAATGGGATGAACTGGGAGCACTGGGAGGGGATGGGGAGCGGGGGGGGGGTTGGGGTATTGGGAGCACTGGGATGAACTGGGAGCAATGGGAGGAGATGGGGAGTGGGGGGGCATTGGGGTATTGGGAGCACTGGGATATACTGGGAGCAATGGGAGGAGATGGGGGGTTGGGGTATTGGGAGCACTGGGATGAACTGGGAGCACTGGGAGGGGATGGGGAGTGGGGGTATTGGGAACACTGGGATGAACTGGGAGCAATGGGAGTGGATGGGGAGTGGGGGGGGGTTGGGGTATTGGGAGCACTGGGATATACTGGGATTAATGGGAGGGGTTGGGGGTTGAGAGGGGGTTTGGGGTACTGGGAGCAACGGGAGGGGTTGGGGGAGCTGAGGGGGGAGTTGGGGTACTGGGAGCACTGGGATGTAATGGGAGGTGATGGAGGGGGTTGGGATATTGGGATCACTGGGATATACTGGGATTAATGGGAGGGTTGGGGGGCTGAGAGGGGGGGTTGGGGTACTGGGAGCCCTGGGATATACTGGGAGCAATGGGAGGGGATGGAGGGGGTTGGGATATTGGGATCACTGGGATATACTGGGATTAATGGGAGGGTTGGGGTACTGGGGGCAATGGGAGGGGATGGGGAGTGGGGGTATTGGGAGCACTGGGATGAACTGGGAGCAATGGGAGGGATTGGGGGTCTGGGGGGAGGTTGAGGCACTGGGAGCACTGGGATGGGGGGAGGGGAGGACACAGGATTAAGCCCCTCCCCCCCGTGGCTCCTCTCCCCTTGGCCCCGCCCCCTCCAGGGGCCACGCCCGTCCTGTGCTTCACCCGATTGGAGGAGGCCGCAGGGGGCGGGGCCTGCGCGGAGCTGCTGAGTGAGGAGCTCGTCCCATTGGCTGATTGCTGCCTGAACCCGGCCTATGGATACAAGCTCCGCCCACAGGGACACTGTCACACCTGCCGGTCAGCCCCTCCCGCAACGCGAAGCCCCTCCCCCTTCCCCATAGCCACGCCCATCTCAGAGGCCACGCCCACAACGCTAAGCCCCTCCCCATAGCCACGTCTATAATGCGAAGCTCCGCCCCCTCCCCATAACCCCGCCCACAACGCTAAGCCCCTCCCCCTTCCCCACAGTCCTGCCCACTACGCTAAGCCCATCCCCCCTCTCATAGCCCCGCCCACATCAGAGACCCCTCCCGCAACCCGAAGCCCCGCCCCTTTCCCATAGCCCCACCCACAAGGAGGCTCCTCTCTGACCACGCCCATTCCATTAAGCTCCACCCACTTTCCCCACGCCCCTTCCAGGCCACACCCACTCCCTGTACAGCCCTGACTGGGGGGCAGCAGGTACCAGTGGGTGCACTGGGTGATGCTGGGAGCACTGGGTACCATTGGATACCATTGGTTACCATTGGTTACCATTGGGTACCATCAGTTACCATTGGTTACCATTGGTTACCATTGGGTACCATTGTGTACCATCAGTTACCATTGGGTACCATCGGTTCCTATTGGTTCCCATTGGTTACCATTGGGTGCCATTGGGTATCATTGGATACCATTGAGTACCATTGGTTACGTATGGTTACCATTGGTTACCATTGTGTACCATCAGTTACCATTGGGTACCATCGGTTCCTATTGGTTCCCATTGGTTCCCATTGGGTGCCATTGGGTGATGCTGGGTGCATTGGGTGCCATCGGGTACCACTGGGTGTCATCAGCTACCATTGGGTGCCATTGGTTCCTATTGGTTCCCATTGGTTCCCATTGGGTATCATTGTGTACCACTGGTTTCTACTGGGTACCATTGGATACCATTGATTACCTTTGGATATCATTAGGTACCATTGGTTACCATCAGTGACCATTGGTTACCCTAAGATACCATTAGATACCATCATTACCATCAGATACTATTGTGTACAATTGGTTACCATTGGTTACCACTGGGTACCATCAGTTACCATTGATTCCCATTGGTTACCACTGGTTACCATTGGATACCATTGGATACCATGGTTACCATTGCTTCCCATTGGTTCCCATTGATCCCCATTGACCCCCATTGACCCCCATTGACCCCCATTGACCCCCATTGATCCCCATTGTCCCCCATTGACACCCATTGATCCCCATTGACCCCCATTGACCCCCATTGACCCCCATTGACCCCCATTGACCCCCATTGATCCCCATTGTCCCCCATTGACACCCATTGATCCCCATTGTCCCCCCAGCCTCGGCTCGTGGGGTCCCTGGACCCCCTGGACCTCCTGCTCAGTGACCTGTGGGGAGGGCACAGCCCTGAGGGGCAGGAGCCTCAGCCCCATAGACGGACAGGAGCAGAGGGACTGGGAGCTGAGGGCCTGTGAGGAGCAGTGCTGCCCTGGTGAGATGTGGGGCAGATGTGGGGCAGGGGATGTGGGGCAGGGGATGTGGGGCAGGGGATGTGGGGCAGGATGTGGGGCAGGGATGTGGGGCTGGGATGTGGGGCAGGGGATGTGGGGCAGGATGTGGGGCTGGGATGTGGGGCAGGGATGTGGGGCTGGGATGTGGGGCAGGGGGTGTGGGGCAGGGGATGGGGGGCAGGGATGTGGGGCAGGGGATGTGGGGCAGGGATGGGGGGCAGGGATGTGGGGCAGGGGATGTGGGGCAGGGATGTGGGGCAGGGATGGGGGGCAGGGATGTGGGGCAGGGGATGTGGGGCAGGGATGTGGGGCAGGGGGTGTGGGGCAGGGGATGTGGGGCAGGGGATGTGGGGCAGGGATGTGGGGCAGGGATGTGGGGCAGGATGTGGGGCAGGGGATGTGGGCCAGGGATGTGGGGCAGGGATGTGGGGCAGGGGATGTGGGGCAGGGATGTGGGGCAGGGATGGGGGGCAGGGATGTGAGGCAGGGGATGTGGGGCAGGGGGTGTGGGGCAGGGGGTGTGGGGCAGGGATGTGGGGCAGAGGGGGATGTGGGGCAGGGATGTGGGGCAGGGGATGTGGGGCAGGGATGTGGGGCAGGGGATGTGGGGCAGGGGATGAGTTCAGGGATGGGGGGCAGGGATGTGGGGCAGGGATGTGGGGCAGGGGATGGGGGGCAGGGGATGTGGGGCAGGGATGTGGGGCAGGGGATGTGGGGCAGGGGATGTGGGGCTGGGATGTGGGGCAGGGGGATGTGGGGCAGGGGATGTGGGGCAGGGATGTGGGGCAGGGGGATGTGGGGCAGGGGATGTGGGGCAGGGATGTGGGGCAGGGATGTGGGGCAGGGGGATGTGGGGCAGGGGGATGTGGGGCAGGGATGTGGGGCAGGGATGTGGGGCAGGGGGATGTGGGGCAGGGGGATGTGGGGCAGGGATGTGGGGCAGGGATGTGGGGCAGGGGGATGTGGGGCAGGGATGTGGGGCAGGGGATGTGGGGCAGGGGGATGTGGGGCAGGGATGTGGGGCAGGGATGTGGGGCAGGGGATGGGGCTGACCCACACGTGACCCACACATTGACCCACACGTGACCCACACGTGACCCATTGCAGAGCCCGGGGGCTGGACCACGTGGTCGCCGTGGGGCAGCTGCTCGGTCACGTGTGGGGCAGGGACGCAGGGGCGGAGCCGCGCATGCGCTGACCCCGCCCCCCGCTGCGGGGGGGGCTGCGGAGCTGGAGGGGCCGAGGAGAAGAGGGAGTGTGAGGGGGAGACACCAACGTGTCCTGGTGAGGGGGGGGGTCAATGGGGATCAATGGGGATCAATGGGGATCAATGGGGATGATCAATGGGGATGATCAATGGGGGTCAATGGGGATCAATGGGGATGATGATCAATGGGGATGATCAATGGGGATGATCAATGGGGATGATCAATGGGGATGATCAATGGGGGTCAATGGGGATCAATGGGGATGATGATCAATGGGGATGATCAATGGGGATGATCAATGGGGGTCAATGGGGATCAATGGGGATGATGATCAATGGGGATGATCAATGGGGATGATCAATGGGGATGATCAATGGGGATGGTCAATGGGGATGATCAATGGGGATGATCAATGGGGATGATCAATGGGGATGATCAATGGGGATGGTCAATGGGGATGATCAATGGGGATGATCAATGGGGATGATCAATGGGGGATGATCAATGGGGGATGATGATCAATGGGGATGATCAATGGGGATGATCAATGGGGATGATCAATGGGGGATGATCAATGGGGGATGATGATCAATGGGGATGATCAATGGGGTGATCAATGGGGTGATCAATGGGGATGATCAATGGGGATGATGATCAATGGGGATGATCAATGGGGATGATCAATGGGGATGATCAATGGGGGATGATCAATGGGGGATGATCAATGGGGATGATCAATGGGGGATGATGATCAATGGGGATGATCAATGGGGATGATCAATGGGGATGATGATCAATGGGGATGATCAATGGGGATGATCAATGGGGATGATCAATGGGGATGATCAATGGGGATGATGGTCAATGGAGGGATGGATGATGATGAATGAGTGGATGATTATGATGATCAATGGGGATGACGATGAATGGGGATGATGATGATCAATGGATGATGATCAATGGATGATGATCAATGGATGGTGATGATCAATGGATGGTGATCAATGGATGATGATCAATGGATGATGATCAATGGATGGTGATGATCAATGGATGATGATCAATGGATGGTGATCAATGGATGATGATCAATGGATGATGATCAATGGATGGTGATGATCAATGGATGGTGATCAATGGATGATGATCAATGGATGATGATCAATGGATGGTGATGATCAATGGATGATGATCAATGGATGATGATCAATGGATGATGATCAATGGATGATGATCAATGGATGGTGATCAATGGATGATGATCAATGGATGATGATCAATGGATGGTGATCAATGGATGATGATCAATGGATGATGATCAATGGATGGTGATCAATGGATGATGATCAATGGATGATGATCAATGGATGGTGATGATCAATGGATGGTGATGATCAATGGATGGTGATGATCAATGGATGGTGATCAATGGATGATGATCAATGGATGATGATCAATGGATGATGATCAATGGATGGTGATGATCAATGGATGGTGATCAATGGATGGTGATCAATGGATGATGATCAATGCTAATCAATGATAATCAATACTGATCAATACTGATCACTGTCTGCCCCTCCCCCCTCAGTTGACGGCTCGTGGGGCCCATGGGGTCCGTGGGGCTCCTGCAGCGTCACGTGCCGGGGGGCGGGGCCGGGCCCGGCGCGCATGCGCAGCCGCCGCTGCGACTCCCCCCCCCCCCTCCGCGGAGCCTCCCGGCCGCGCATGCGCAGGAGCCGACACTGAGAGCGAGGACTGCCCGGGGCTGCGGCCGTGTCCGGGTGAGGGGGCGGGGCTTGGGGGTGGGCGGGGCTAGAGGGGGTGGGAGGGGCTTGAGGGGGTGGGAGGGGATTGAGGGTGGGAGGGGTTTGAGGGGTGGGAGGGGCTTGAGGGGGTGGGAGGGGATTGAGGGTGGGAGGGGTTTGAGGGGTGGGCGGGGCTTGAAGGGGTGGGAGGGGCTTGAAGGGGTGGGAGGGGCTTGGGGGTGGGAGGGGCTTGAGGTGTGGGAGGGGTTTGAGGGGTGGGAGGGGCTTGAGGGGTGGGAGGGGCTTGAGGGGTGGGCGGGGCTTAAGGGGGTGGGCGGGGCTTGGGGTGGGCGGGGATTGGGGGTGGGAGGGGCTTGAGGGTGTGGGTGGGGCTTGGGGGGAGGGGTTTGAGGGGTGGAGGGGCTTGGGGTGGGAGGGGTTTGAGGGGAGGGAGGGTCTTGAGGGGTGGGCGGGGCCTGGGAGAGGGGGCGGGGCTTGGGGAGATGGGCGGGGCTTTGGCTGGGTGGGGCTGGAGCGGGTGGGAGGGTGTTGAATGGGTGGGCGGGGCTTGGGGATGGGCGGGGCTGGGGGTGGGAGGGGGTTAAGGGGTGGGAGGGGCTTGAGAGGTGGGAGGGGCTTTTGAATGGGCGGGGTTTGAGGGGTGGGCGGAGCTTGAGGGGATGGGCGGGGCTTGTGAGGGGGTGGGCGGGGGCTTGAGGGTGGGAGGGTCTTAGCGGTGGGCGGGGCTTGAGGGGTGGGCGGGGCTTGGTGGGCGGGGCTTAAGGGGGTGGGAGGGGCTTGAGGGATCGGCAGGGCTTCGGGTGGGTGGGGCTTTTAGGGGTGGGGGGGCTTGAGGGTGGGAGGGGCTCTGGTGGGTGGGAGGGGCTTCAGGGGTGGGCGGGGCTTGAGGGGCGGGTCTAGGGGTGGGCGGGGCTTGAGCGGGTCGGGAGGCTTGGGGTCTGGGGTGCTTGAGAGGGGTGGACGGGGATGGGGGGTGGGCGGGGCTAGAGGTGGGCGGTGCTTGGGGTGGGCGGGGCTCGAGAGGTGGGAGGGGCTTGGAGGGGTGGGGCTTTGGGTGGGCGCTGCTTGAGGCGGAGGGGGCGTGGCCTCGCGTGCCTGACCCCTCCCCTCCCTCCAGAGGACGGCGCCTGGGGGGCGTGGTCTGAGGCCACGCCCTGCTCGGTGACGTGCGGGCTGGGCGTGGTCACGCTGCGGCGCGCCTGCGACGCCCCGCCCCCTAGGCACGGCGGCCGCGGTTGCCAAGGCAACAGCACCCGGCGCATGCTCTGTGGGCCGCACGGGGCGTGTCCAGGTGAGGGGGGGGCGGGGACTGGGGAGGGGGCGGGGCCAAACAGGGGGCGTGGCTTAGAGAGGGGCGGAGCTATGCTGAGGGCGTGGCGCTGGGAGGGGGGCGTGGCTGGGGGGCGTTGTTTGGGGAGGAGGCGGCGCCAAGCAGGGGGCGTGGCTATGGGAGGGGTGGAGTCAAGGCAAGGGGACGTGACATAGGGGGCGTGGTTATGGAAAGGGGCGTGGCTTGTGATAGGCTTGGTCAATGGGGGGCGTGGCTTGTGGGAGGGGGCGTGGTTTGGGTAGGCGGCGTAGCCAAGCCAAGGGACGTAGCTTGGGGAGGGGGCGTGGTCTGAGGTGGGGCGGAGTCAATGGGGGCGTGGCTTGGGGATGGGCGGAGTCAATGGGGGCGTGGCTTGTGGGAGGGCGTGGTTTGGGGAGGGGTCGGAGCCAAGCCAAGCTAAGTAGCTTGGGGGAGGGGGCGGGGACAAGCGGGGGGGGCGTGGCTTCGGGAGGGGGCGTGGTCAAGACAGGGGGCGTGGCCATGGGAGGTGGGGGGCGCCTCCTAAGCCCTATAATGCAGCCTATTGATGGGTGCTATGGGGCACCCATAGAGCATCCCTTTCACTATAGGGCCCTATAGGGTACCCATAGAGCATCCCTTTCACTATAGGACCCTATAGGGCACCCATAGAGCATCCCTTTCCCTATAGATCCCTATGGGGCACTGATGTGTGGGTCTGGGGTATGGTGGATATGTTACATTATGGGATGCCTGATGCTGCCCCATCCGCCCCATAGAGGAGCAGCATTGGGGTCTATGGGGCGCATGGACCCCCTGCGAGCAGCGGCCATGGGGCTCCATAAGCTGTGGGGCTATGGTGGGAAGGCAGCGACGGACCCGACAATGTGTGGGGCTGAGGCCTGGGGGTCCCCCCTGCCCCATAGATAATGGGGTCAGCACCATCCAGCTCCGGGCCTGCTATAATGTGCATCAATGCATCTGTGAGTGGCTGCCCCATAGAACCCATGGTCTCTATGTGGTCTCTATGGGGTCTATGGGGTGTCTATGGGGTGTCTATGGGTCTCTATGGGGTCTCTATGGGTCTCTATGGGTCTCTATGGGGTCTATGGGGTCTCTTTGGGGTCTCTATGGGGTCTCTATGGGTCTCTATGGGGTATATATGGGGTCTCTATGGGGTCTCTATGGGTCTCCATGGGGTCTCTATGGGGTCTCTATGGGGTCCATGGGGTCTATATGGGGTCTCTATGGGGTCTCTATGGGGTCCATGTGGTCCCTATGGGGTCCATGGGGTCTCTATGGGGTCTCTATGGGGTCCATGGGGTCTCTATAGGGTCTCTATAGGGTCCATGGGGTCTCTATAGGGTCTCTATGGGGTCCATGGGGTCTCCATGGGGTCTCTATGGGGTCCATGGGGTCTCTATGAAGACTCTATGGGGTCTCTATGGGGTCTCTATGTGTCTCTATGGCATTTCTATGGGGTCTCTATGGGGTCTCTATGGGGTCTATATGGGGTCTCTATGGGTCTCTATGGGGTCCATGGGGTCTCTATGGGTCTCTATGTGTCTCTATGGGGTTTCTATGGTGTCTCTATGGGGTCTCTATGGGGTCTCTGTGGGGTCCATGGGGTCTCTATGGGTCTCTATGGGGTCTCTATGGGGTCTCTATGGGTCTCTATGGGGTCTCTATGGGGTTTCTATGGGTCTCTATGGGGTCTCTATGGGGTCTATGGGGTCTCTATGGCATCTCTATGGGGTCTCTATAGGGTCTCTATGGGGTCTCTATGGGGTCTCTATGGGTCTCTATGGGGTCCATGGGGTCTCTATGGGGTCTCTATGTCACCCTGGACCTTCCCCCCTAACTCCCCTATAGCACCCTATAGCCACCCCATAGGGACCTATAGAGGCTCCATAGGACTCTATGGGCAGCCCATAGGTCCCCCAGCCCCATAGACTCCCCATAACTGCCATCCCATTGCCCCCAGTGCCTGGGAACTGGTCAGACTGGAGCCCATGGGGCCTCTGCACCCCCCCATGTGGGGCCAGCCCCACACGGAAGCGGGTCCGGGAATGTCAGCCCATATATCCCCCTTACCCGTATGTATAGGGCTGGGGACCTATGGGGTCAATGGGGGGGGTCTATGGGGGCAATGGGGGGGTCTATGGGGTCAATGGGGGGGTCTATGGGGTCAATGGGGGGCTCCATGGAGTCAATGGGGGGGGATCTATAGGGTCAATGGGGGGGCTCTATGGGGGCTCTATGGGGTCAATGGGGGGGGCTCTATGGGGTCAATGGGGGGGATCTATAGGGTCAATGGGGAGGCTCTATGGGGGCAATGGGGGGGGATCTATGGGGTCAATGGGGGGGGTCTATGTGTCTCTATGTGTCTCTATGTGTCTCTATGGTCTCTGTGTCTCTATAGTCTCTATGTGTCTCTATGGGTCTCTATGGGTCTCTATGTGTCTCTATGGTCTCTATGTGTCTCTATGGGTCTCTATGGGTCTCTATGGGTCTCTGGGTCTCTATGTGTCTCTATGGTCTCTATGTGTCTCTATGTGTCTCTATGGGTCTCTATGTGTCTCTATGGGTCTCTATGTGTCTCTATGTGTCTCTATGTGTCTCTATGGGTCTCTATGGTCTCTATGTGTCTCTATGTGTCTCTATGGTCTCTATGTGTCTCTATGTGTCTCTATGTGTCTCTATGTGTCTCTATGGTCTCTATGTGTCTCTATGTGTCTCTATGTGTCTCTATGTGTCTCTATGGTCTCTATGGTCTCTATGTGTCTCTATGGGTCTCTATGGGTCTCTATGTGTCTCTATGTGTCTCTATGTGTCTCTATGGTCTCTATGGGTCTCTATGTGTCTCTATGGTCTCTATGGGTCTCTATGTGTCTCTATGTGTCTCTATGTGTCTCTATGTGTCTCTATGTGTCTCTATGTGCCTCTATGTGTCTCTATGTTTCTCTATGGGTCTCTATGTGTCTCTATGTGTCTCTATGTGTCTCTATGGTCTCTATGTGTCTCTATGTGTCTCTATGTGTCTCTATGTGTCTCTATGTTTCTCTATGGTCTCTATGTGTCTCTATGGTCTCTATGTGTCTCTATGTGTCTCTATGTGTCTCTATGGTCTCTATGTGTCTCTATGTGTCTCTATGTGTCTCTATGTGTCTCTATGTGTCTCTATGTGTCTCTATGGTCTCTATGTGTCTCTATGGTCTCTATGTGTCTCTATGTGTCTCTATGTGTCTCTATGGTCTCTATGTGTCTCTATGTGTCTCTATGTGTCTCTATGGGTCTCTATGTGTCTCTATGTGTCTCTATGTGTCTCTATGTGTCTCTATGTGTCTCTATGGTCTCTATGGTCTCTATGTGTCTCTATGGGTCTCTATGTGTCTCTATGGTCTCTATGTGTCTCTATGTGTCTCTATGGTCTCTATGGTCTCTATGTGTCTCTATGGGTCTCTATGGGTCTCTATGTGTCTCTATGTGTCTCTATGTGTCTCTATGGGTCTCTATGTGTCTCTATG